>NC_066523.1:9673523-9736023 GCF_024679095.1 Eriocheir sinensis | reverse complement strand
ATAGGTAGGTGAATGTAAACGAGAGTCTGTGTGTGAGTCGCTGGGTGATTGAATGGGTAAATGAGTAGGTGCATGGATGAAAGGAGGTGTATGAGGCGTGGGTGGTGTATAAGTGGCGTATACGAGCGCCCTCACAGCACTGCATGTTAGGCGGAAACTTTTATGCAGAAGGGTTCGCACTTTCCCTTGAAAAAACAAAAACTCTCTCCTTCGTCACGACGAGTATCTTAACGTGGTTCAGCATCACCTCCGAGCCGTTACTCTTCACCAGTGGCTTCGGAGTGAGAGGAGTGCGATGGGCCGGCACGGGCACGACCATTACCGCCATAAACGTCGGACCGCTCCGATAACTGGCTTCAAGCAGTGCGATATACACGTAAGGAATGCTGTAAAGACAAGAAATGCTGAAACTGTTATTACTGAAAATGCTTCTAAAAGAGTCTCGTTTTTCTACTTCGTCTACTACTACTACTATTATTACTACTACTACTACTACTTTTTTTTTTTTTACAACAAAGGAGGCAGCTCAAGGGCACACAAAAAAAGAAAACAATAACAAAAAAAAAGCCCGCTACTCGCTGCTCCTAAAAAAGAAACAAAAGAGGTGGCCGAAAGCAAGATCAAATACGGGAGGAGAGATGTCCTGATACCCTCCTCTTGAAAGAGTTCAAGTCGTAGGCAGGAGGAAATACAGATGAAGGAAGATTGTTCCAGAGTTTACCAGCGTGAGGGATGAAAGAGTGAAGATGCTGGTTAACTCTTGCATAAGGGGTTTGGACAGTATAGGGATGAGCATGCGTAGAAAGTCGAGTGCAGCGGGGCCGCGGGAGGGGGGGAGGCATGCAGTTAACAAGTTCAGAAGAGCAGTCAGCGTGGAAATATCGATAGAAGATAGAAAGAGAGGCAACATTGCGGCGGAATTTAAGAGGTAGAAGACTATCAGTATGAGGAGGAGAGCTGATGAGACGAAGAGCCTTAGCCTCCACTCTGTCCAGAAGAGCTGTGTGAGTGGAGCCCCCCCACACATGAGATGCATACTCCATACGAGGGCGGACAAGGCCCCTGTATATGGACAGCAACTGTGCAGGGGAGAAGAACTGGCGGAGACGGTACAGAACGCCCAGCCTCGAGGAAGCTGATTTAGTAAGAGAGTACTACTACTACTACTACTACTACTACTACTACTACTACTACTACTACTACTACTACTGCTGCTGCTGCTGCTGCTGCTATTGCTATTACTACTACTACTACTACTACTACTACTACTACTACTACTACTACTACTACTACTACTACTTCGGCGTCTCCTTAAGAAAAATAATTCTTACATTTCAGGGTTATTGGCCTATTTAAGATTTTTAAGATTTGCGCATAGTGTAAAAAGCTGTTAGGGAGGCGGTGGCTGAGTGGTTAGTGTGCGAGCGCGGTGTCCTGGAGGACTAAGGTTCAAGTCCCGCCCGCTGCTGAAAGCTGGCAATTTTCAATCATCGCTGAGTGGTTTATTATTACCTGCATGCTGTCCTGAAGACCACCTATCAACCCGGACTCGAGCGAAACTTTACAGTGGAACAAAGATGAGTTCCGGGGGGCAGCATGAGCCAGACAAGGTGACGCCATACCTGCACCATGGACGGGGTGGGGCAGGCCACCAGGCCCCATCAAGAAAACCTACAGGTGCAACAGGCCGAACGTGAAAAAAGAAGTCATTGTCCAAAGACAGTCTGCTACTTCTAACAGCCTCCAGCTGTGATCTACTAGGATATATTCAAAGCATTAAAGCTTGTAGTATAGGATTTAGGATTCCAGTCCTCAGCTAATATTACGGTGATGTGGGATAAATGTTAGCCAATCACTGGGGTAGGCGGTGGCTGAACAGATAGCAAGACGGCCCCGCGTTCAGGAGGACGCGAGTTCAATCCCCGACTGATGCCACCAAGCTGGGATTTTTCAGCCGCCGCCGAGTGGCTTAAAACTACCCACATGCTGTCCAGAATACCACCTATCAACCCGGACTCTAGATTCTAGGATAAAAGATGAGTTCCGGGAGGGCAGCATGAGCCAATGCAAGATGGCGCCACTATAAACACTCGCCTGCGCCAGAACGGGCTGGGCCGACCATCAGGACCCACCGGGAAGAAGCCTTGGACCGACCATCAGGATCCACCGGGAAGAAGCCTACCGGCGCAATAGTCCAAGACGTAAAAAAAAAAAAAAAAATAAAATAAAATAAAAGAAACTCAATCTGCTTTACTTCATTCGCCCATGTTTACCAAAAATATCTACTTATTTTTTTTCCCTTGTTCACAGAGCAACTCACGTTAATAAACGGTTTGGTCAGACAGGATTACCCATAAAAAGCATATCCAAGACCAGAACTAAATAAGGATCCATAAAAATATGTCAAGTCTTTGCTGACTCCCTCGTTCCCGCGCACACTGCATCAACTTGGCGCCGGAGCCGAGTTGCTGAAAAAAGTGACGCCAACTTTTTCCATTAATGAATCAAAGTCAGGAAAACTTGAAAACGCTTCACATTACCAACTTCGACGGAAGTTTCTGCATTGCATTTTAGGTGTTTTCTGCAAACAGTAGTTTTTACTCGAAATAATGATGTGCTGAGACCATTACCAATATTTGGGTTTATGGTTCAAGAAATTATATCAATTCAAGCAAATCTACAAGTTCGTAATATTAAGAACCAAATTGCAACACAAAGAAAGGTGACCAACACTGAGAGCAGCGTTTTGCAACACACTCCCCAATAAGCACAGTTGTCAGAGCAAGGCGTCAGTATCACACATATGACCCCAAGTTGAGATCGTCTTTGCTTGCATGCAAAGCTCACTATAGTCACAGTTTTTTTCTGCTGTCTTGAAAAACAAACGTTTTCCCGTTATGCCTCAAACAATGGCTGTCGAACCGGAGGAACGTATGCTGGCATGTAGGGGTGTGTGAAAGGTTCTCACAATGCTGCGGTGCACTACAGCTTGCAAGCCTTTATGTATCATCAGATTATAATCTGTACTCTTAAGTAGTAAGAAGTGCTTTGTTTGATGTTAAATATAAAACTAATACTTTACATTGTTTACATTGACTTAATCAAGTGGAATAAATCATTAATGACATCAATGAAAAAACAACCGTTTGAGGGAGTAAACTACAAAATTTAGTCACAAAACTGTGTGTTTATGAATCCCTTTGATCTTGTTTTATATCCATATGTTGATGAACAATTTCAAAGTCTTCCAGCGCTTTCAGCCCTTTATTGTATGAGTTACACTTTGTTCCTCCCATTTTACTATGCAATATAAATAATGACAATTCTTTATTCGGTAGTTTAATGTATTAACGATATTTTATGAATTTTCTGCTTATTGTGTGTTCGAATAGTTTATACAATTTTTGAAATTTTCTTGCCATCCATAAATTCGATATCGGGATATACTCCAAACTTTTGATCCAAGGCCATTACTTGTGAAAATGCGATAATTACATAAGATATGAAAATCTACTGGTTATTTCCCTGCAATGTTTCATGTATAATAAATAAAATGTGTAATTATCCACCCATGATCAAAGAATCTGACCAATTTCGAATGACTCTGGTGACAACCTTCTCCAAACCATCCGTCTAGCCCCTCCACAACGCTCCTTTAAGCCATCAGTCCCATCACCAGCCTTGCCCCAATCTACACGCGGCCTTAACCAAACACCTGCCATTCATCAGGGCCGCCCAAGGTCCTTCCCGAATCGAATAGCCAAAGCATGAACCCGCCCCAGATCTTAATGACCAACAAACATCCCTCTATGCGCCTATGCTTCAGTCCCAGCACCCACCGTCCCTCAGCCACCCAGTCTTGCCAACGACCTTTTCTGTGCACCACTCTCATCGATGACTTCCCCACTGTCCATTCCTCATATCAATAACACTTTAATTATCAACAAATCCCCATAACAACTATGCCTCTATCCTTCAGTCCCACCAACAACCCTCCCCTTACAAGTCATTAAATTTCATGGCACCATTCATTGTCATGTCGTGCGTTTTTTTTTTTTGATGAATTAATGTAAGTATGTGTTTGAGTAAATGTAAGTATATATGTATGAATATTAGAATGCGATTTACACATCAGACCAGCTGTAAAGACAAGAAATGCTGCAACGTTTATTACTGTAGCTGTTTCTAAGTGTTTCCTACTACTACTACTACTACTACTACTACTACTACTACTACTACAACCAACACCGCCACCGGCTGTCCATCATACTTAGACGGCACGACAAAGACCCCTCCAACTTATACATGAAAAATCTCTACGAGGACCCGCTGCAAAAGACACAAGGTAGAAATGTAGGTTAAAGAAGATAGGAAAAAAACAGGTTTACAAATACGACACTGAATGAATGGAACATATTGAGCTCACGTAGTTACGATTGAAAATTTAAAATGGAGGTTAGACGGACTTATGCCGACGAGCCTCTTAGAGTCTCCTATGTCCTTATGTGTTCTTGATTATGTTTACTAGAACAAAAAAGAGTTCCGCGGCACAACTTCAGCCAAGAAGAACTTTTCAATCAGGGAGGACAAACCAGGAAAAAAATATAGAGCAGAGAAAATGTATCTATTGAATGTCTGACTGTCAATTTATAAATAAACTAAACTAGGACACAAAACAACCCATTACCCCTATTTTGTAGACTACCCTAAGTCTAGAAAAAGGATGAAATCGAGCAGGAGGCGGGTTACAGCAAGGCCTTTTTGACACGGAAGGCGGCAGCTCAAAGGTAAAAAGAATGCCCTTTGTTGATGTTTATTAGGATACGCTCTTTTTTTGTGTGTGTGTTTGTGTGCGGGGGGGGGGACCTCATCATCATTAACATAATCATCATCATCATCATCAGCAGCAGCAGCAGCAGCCTCAAAAGGCATTACTCGTCAACTGCAGGACAATGGCCTCTCCTACCTTCTGATGCAAGTCGCCCTCCTGCTGTGGCAAATCATCTACTAATGTATTCTTTCAATCGGGTTCTCTGTCTCCCTTTGACCTACAGAATTCTGGGGCTGCTTCTCTCTTACTTTGGTTGTCTATCTGGTACCGGTTCTACGCATGTGACGTGTCCATTACTTATTCATATTAGAATGTCATCAGCAAGTGTCTCTTCCCTAACTAATTACAGTATCAAGAGTCGTCGCTTTCTCAGCCCATTATCGTCCCCGGAGCTATCACCGGAAAACTAAAACGGTCTCCCTTTTTTGTTTATTGGCGACACGCAGCTTGACACACATTTACAAAATTGGTTTCAGAACATTGAGGTGAAGGTTGTGTTTTGTTTGTGTACCCTTGGGCGGCGCAGGAGGGCGGCCTACGTGGAGATGTCGGTCGTTGGTTATTTTTCTATGTCGCAGCAAATTTGACGGGAATGTCAACACTTGTCCAAGAAGCTATATGTAAAATTCTAACACACACACACACACACACACACACACACACACACACACACACACACACACACACACACACACACACACACACACGCAAACACAAACGAACACACACACCAAACAGTTTATGACAAAAGGCTTACCAATTGAACTCGTTTGTGCAAACAGTAAACATAATTTTAAGGAATAATATACTAGTGTACTTTTTTATTTCCTTTAATCTTTATGCAAATCTATAAGGTAATATACTCCGCGCAATCTTCAAATGCATTCTTCTGAAACTGACCCGATATCGAACTGGGATTTGTTGTTCCTTGGTCTGCAGCTGTATTGGACTCCACACCTCCAACACGCGCACGCGACACAATATCACACACACACACACACACACACACACACACACACTCACACACAAACGCACGCACGCACACAGACACCCCACTTCCCAATCCATCCACCCACACACGCACGGCCAGCCTCGAGTCCCCTTGACATGTGCGGGGCTGGCGGTGGTGGCAGCGGCCGGGCATTGGAGTGCCTGCTCCCGAGGCTCGGGCCGGTGAGTGCCGCGCCTGAGGGGAACGGAAAGTTGGGTGAAGAGAGGGGAAAGGATCGCCTCAAAACTCTATACCTCGCTTCACCTCGTCCATTCTCTGCGATGGGCGTGTGGAGAATGTGTCTGTGTGTGTGTGTGTGTGTGTGTGTGTGTGTGTGTGTGTGTGTGTGTGTGTGCGCGCGCGCGCTGAAGGTGTGGAATCCAATACAGCTGCAGCCCAGGGCACAACAAATCCCTGTTCGATATCGGGACAGAGTTTCAAAAGAATGCATTTAAAGACGACGCACAAAATATTTCCTTATCCGTTTACCTAAAAAGAAAGAAAATAAGTAAATATACAATCAAGTAATGAAATCCTACACCAATAAATAATCAAACTGGTGAAAATATATTACTACAGTAAATATTATAGACGTGGCAGCCGCTGTTGACATCTTACACGTCCCTTCCTGTCAGACGAGCGCCAAGTGGGGGAGCGAGGCGAGACAGGTGACTTAATCCAATAATGACTCCGCTGACAAGTGTGGCCTCAGGGACCTTGTGCACCCTTTCCTCTGAGCGGCGCCGTGCCCTTACCGCCGCACAGTGAGAGCCTCGCGCATGACCTCCTTCCTCGGTGCTCGTGTCCAAGGAATTGAGTGCAAGTACAAAATGTTTGGATGTGATGCAAGAGTGTGTGTATGTGTGTGTGTGTGTGTGTGTGTGTGTGTGTGTGTGTGTGTGTGTGTGTGTGTGTGTGTGTGTGTATACTTTATCAATGTATCCTGAACAAACAAAAAAACAAAAATCCCGGTGACCTCTTCTCTTCCATCGGGTGAGTCTGTGGGGCGTGACGAAGATGTGAATGGACAGACAATGAAGGGCTGTGGTGGGCGACGGTGGCGGGGACGTGCGGGAGGGGAGGAAATAGTCGCTATAGCAAGGGAGGAAGCTGGTGGGGAGGATGTTTCGAGGAGGAAGACCGAGAGGGAGCAGGGAAGATATTCGGAAGTTGGAGTTGATAATGAAGCAACGTGACGGGAATGTAATATCGTGTTGGTAATAGTAGTAGCAATAGTAGTAGTAGTAGTAGTAGTAGTAGTAGTAGTAGTAGTAGTAGAGGAAACATTACTGATGATGCTACAGCTGCCGACGATGTTAATGCGGTTGTTGTTATTGTTGCTGTTGTTGTTGCTGTTGTAGTTGCCGCTGTTCATTGGCCGGCTCGGTGTATATGTTCCCCTCCTTAATCCTTACCAGGAATATATATGTGATGTTTGTTACAAAAGATAGACGGGGCTTTCAGTTATAGGTGTTTCGATGTATACACAAAAATATGAAAACTAATAAATACACACAGACAAATCCACATAGAGACAAACAGACAAATAAAAATAGACACAAACGCGTACATACACATTCAAGCGCACACAAACACCTACGCACGTAAACACACACACACACACACACACACACACACACACACACACACACACACACACAGACGAATAATACCGTTGACCAAAGTCTGCATGCAGCGTACGACGTATCGGAAAAACTGGTCAACAAATAGTTTTAAATGTTTCGGTGCTGTCCAAGCCGCTTACTTTAAGCGGCAAAATGAGTGGGTGGGTGCAGTGGGGAGCGGGGCCGTGAAAGGACGCCGGGCAGAAAGCGGTGGGCAGACGACACAGATAGATAGATAGATAGATAGATGGATAGACAGATAGATAGATAGATAGATAGATAGATAGACTGACAGAGTGTGTGTGTGTGTGTGTGTGTGTGTGTGTGTGTGTGTGTGTGAGAGAGAGAGAGTGAGAGAGAGAGAGAGAGAGAGAGAGAGAGAGAGAGAGAGAGAGAGAGAGAGAGAGAGAGAGAGAGAGAGAGAGAGAGAGAGAGAGAGAGAGAGAGAGAGAGAGAGAGAGAGAGAGACGGATGAATAGATGGATGGATATAGATGGGTAGATAGATAGATATAAATAGACAGATAGACAGCAAGTTTGATAAATAAATAGATAGAAAGAGTGAGTGAGCATGCCTGTATTTCGGTGTCTGTCTGTCTGTCTGTCTTTCTATTTGCCTCTTTGTCTTTCCGTGAGTGCAGCGACGATAAGAATATTCGGCTCTGATCACCTGATGCCTCCCCAAAATGACTTTCTAATCTCCCTTAATATCTCCCTCTCACACTAAATTTACCCTTTCAAAATCTGCCTCCCTGCCAGCCCTCCCAAATACATATATATTCTTCGCCTTTCCTACTCTCTGTCCTCACTTTACCCGTCAGCTTTCCTCTACACCAATATTTGCATTTCTATCATCATCTTTTAGTCACATGAGGGAGGAGACAAGTGGAAACGTTTGAGGCCTTGAGATCATACTTCCTTCGTCTGGACACAAGGATATGACATGCAGGGGTAGAAAATGGAAGAATACAAGAAAATGGAAAATGGTATGGTGTGCGATATGGTGGCAGCAGGACATCACGAGCAGGTATGGTAGTCTTGATTAAGGCGTTAACAGGTACAGGTATAACACGGGTACAGGTAGAAGACGGAAGAAAGAAAGGCAAAAGGGGCGATGTGGAAAATGGTGAAGCTGTGCGGTACGGTGGTAGAAGGACAGCACGGGCAGTATGTGGTCTTAATTGTGGTGTTAACAGAGGTATTGTGATAGTAAGGCTGAAGGTGGACCAGTTAAAGGCTTCCACTTAGAGTAATCCATCAGGTGGCCGCGTCCATTAACCTGCGGAGGATGAAGGTGTGTGTGTGTGTGTGTGTGTGTGTGTGTGTGTGTGTGTGTGTGTGTGTGTGTGTGTGTGTGTGTGTGTGTGTGTGTGTGTGTGTGTGATAAAGAAAGAAAGAAAGAATAAAGAAAGAAAGAAAGAAAGACAGGAAAGGAAGGAAGAAATAAAAAATATAAAAGATAAAAAATAAGAATGAAAGAACGAACGAACGAACGAAAAAAAGAAAGAAAGAAAAAAAGAGAGAGGCAGAGGGACCGAGAGAGCCAAATAGACAGATACATTGACAGAAGGAAAAACATACGGGACACGGAGGTAAGAAGAGGGAAAACAGGAAACGCAAGAGAGCAGAAGGGAAGGGAATTTGATAGTGTGGGAGATTGGAACCACCGCGCAGGCTGAGCGGTCCTTGCTCTTCCCCGTCAGTCGTTTCCCAGATGGCGGAGATAAGGGTGATGTTAGCTGAAGCCTCGCCCATCTTATTCTGCAGTCAGGGGCCGATGATATCTCCTGAACGCATTCCAGACTAGAACATAAATTCAAGTGTGTTTGTTAGTGTTTACAGAAAGACGGAGAGTAAATAGAGAAAGACTTAAGCGAACGTTGACATGATGATAAACGAGTGCTTAAGGAGGAAAAGAAAACAACAAAAGGAGGAGAAGGAGAAAATGCGGGAAGGGAAAAGGAGGAGGAGACGAGATAAGAAGACGAGAAGAAACGAGATAAGAGAAGACATGGCGTGACGGGAGGAAAGTGGAGGGAAGGAGAGAGGAAAGGGAGGAGAGGCGTGGAGGAGCGGAGCTTGGCGGAGAGAATGGGATGAGGAGGATAAGGGAAAGGAAGGAGAGACAAGAAGAGACGAAAGAGAACGAGATCTAATTGCAAAGGAATATATCTGAGAGAGAGAGAGAGAGAGAGAGAGAGAGAGAGAGAGAGAGAGAGAGAGAGAGAGAGAGAGAGAGAGAGAGAGAGAGAGAGAGAGAGAGAGAGAGAGAGAGAGAGAGAGAGAGAGAGAGAGAGAGAGAGAGAGAGAGAGAGAGAGAGAGAGAGAGAGAGAGAGAGAGAGAGAGAGAGAGAGAGAGAGAGACACTCTAGAAGTCCCTGGAAAAATCTTTGAAAGAATAATCAACTTACGACTCAGATGTCACCTGGAGGAAAACAACGTACCTTTATAACCCGTCCCAGTATGGCTTCAGGGCAGGGAGGAGCACTACGTCAGCTATCTCCATCGCCAGCGAAAAGGTAGCACTCACTAAAGGACAAGGACTAAACTGCACTATTATCCAACGCGACATCAGCAAAGCGTTTGATAAAGTCTGGCTACAGGGCCTGCAATACAAAATACTTCAACTCGGACTGCCAGAGCTCACGGCACAACTGGTCTGTAGCTTCCTTGATCAGCGCTCAGCTTCCATTCGAGTTAAGTCAGCAATATCCTCCCCGTTCCCCCTGCACAGCGGCGTGCCACAGGGCAGCGTGTTATCACCAACGCTCTTCATCACCTACACCTCTGACATGCCCCGGTCTGATAACAGAAGCTGTATGGATATATATTATGCTGACGACGCGACACAAATAGTGACCTCCAACGGTACCCTAGACCACCATGACGCCCTGGTCGTGCGGGAGGCGAACAGACTCAACACATTTGAAAAAAAATGGAAGATCAAAACAAACATAGACAAGTCAGCTGTGGTCGCACTCGGCAGGAAAAAATTAAATGACATAGAAATACAGGGCAACACCATCTCCCACCAAAAACAATGCCAGATATTAGGCCACAGTGACATCCACCGGCCTGATCGTTAAACACGTCAACGACAAAACCATGAAAGTTAAAACAGCCCTCACATCACTAAACAGATTCTGGCACTTCACAGAGCGGCTCAAACTGTATCTAGTAAAGACTAAGATACTTCCTATACTAGACTACTCATCCACCCCGACACACATGGCTTCCCACACCAAGATGTTACAGCTTCAGAGGCTGCAGAACAAAGCGCTGAGATTTGCCACCGGACAGAAATACCCGTACACGGAAAACACAGCAGCACAACACCGCAGACTCGGAGTACAACTAGTCAGCACAAGGCTACGGGAGGCGGCCGGAAAGATATGGGAGAAGCTAGACCAGCAAGACGACGTGAACTACACCCACGTCAAGGAGCTTGACGGCAGCACGAACTTGGTCCACCCCTGGTTTCCGCGCAGCTTGAAGTCACTACGAGAACAACCGCCCACACATCACTTCACACAAACAATCCAAACACACAAACCCCCAGCACGCCGGGGGTATACAAATAAGGTGCCCGATAAACAATAACTACACCAGAACAACTAACGAACCTACACCATACAACTGTACACTCTTACTGTCTTTCCTATTCCCCACCTGTACCTCACCACTAACCCACTTCCTCTTCGTACTATACCCTTGATTTAAAAAAAGAGAGAGAGAGAGAGAGAGAGAGAGAGAGAGAGAGAGAGAGAGAGAGAGAGAGAGAGAGAGAGAGAGAGAGAGAGAGAGAGAGAGAGAGAGAGAGAGAGAGTAAAAAGATGGAGTCAGTTATTAGTAGGATAAACAAGAAGGAGAAAGAGGTGAAGAGGAAAAAGAGGAGGAGGAGGCGAAGAAGAAGCAGGAAAAAAGAAGAAAAGAGGATGAATAATAATAACACTAAAAATAATAATAAGAACAAGAACAAGAAGAAAAAGAAGAGCAAGAAGAAGAAGAACGACAACAGCTACAACAGCTACAACAACTATAAAATGAAGAGGAGTAGAAAGAGGCCGAAACTATCTCCGTTGAAGGTCACTCTTTGTCTGATATTAATGATATGACAACCCTTAGGAAAACACTCTTCGTGGGATCTCGATGTCGCAACCTTTATACAATATTATTACTTCGTGTTTGTACAAGAGTCAGTCTGAGCCCCTGTCGCCATAAATCAATGTCTCCAGCTTGTCCCGTTTTACCCCTCCTCCTCCCCCTCCTCCTCCTCAGGTATTCACTTTTCGGGTCAGGGACGAAGTGGCTGTAAAGTTACACGAGGGAAAAAAAGTAAAGGAAAAGCAAATATCAGGAAATTTCTCCCCTTTATAGATTGCACTTCACTTTTTTTCCACTTTTCATTTATTCGTATTTCCTGAGCCTGAAAGTCGGGTCTGCCGGTTCGTTTCAGCATCTGTTCTGACGCACCAAAGGAAACATGAATCATTGATTGAGGAAAATGGGAAAAGCCGGATAAAGAAGAGTGAGTAGTGCAGAACGAACACACACACACACACACACACACACACACACACACACACACACACACACTTTATGCTCTCTGTCTCAGTTTCTTTGCCTGTTGCTGTCTGTCTGTCTGTCTGTCTCTCTCTCTCTCTCTCTCTCTCTCTCTCTCTCGACAACATTCATCCCAGCCCTTTCCCTTCCCTCACCAGGTCCTTGTCTGACGTTCAGTTTTCAACTTTCAATAATTTCACTTGATACCGGCGCTTCACTCCCTATCCCCGTGAGCTTTCCTTTCACCTAAAACATTTTCGCTCCTCCCTTTTCTAGTCGCACTCTCTTTCTCTCTCTCCTTTTCAATCTAATTTCCTGCACGTCCAACTGGTATGCTTTTTTTTGTTCCTGTTCTTTATGAATACGCCGGACACTGACTAATTAAATGGTCGTGTTGCTGAAGTACGTTTTTTTTTTTATCTTCTGCCCACCTGTTGACATTTTATTCCCCGAGTCTCCGCAACACAGGAAATAAATAAGAGATTGGGCGAGGCAGGAAAACTGGGACAAGGCCAATCATCCCAGACGACCCGACGCACAAAATAGAAAAGCAGAAAACGAGAGAGACGATCAATGATTTCTGATGAACCTATTGAGCATAATGAGCCGCAATCGCCTCGTTTGTGGGTCCTGGGCGCGAGAGGGCTTGGAGTGGCTGATTTGCTCTGGTTTGGGTCCCGTTTCCCGATATTTTGCTTGGAAAATTAATTCCCTTTCTCCGCGTCCCCTTTTTCACAAACGCCATGGTGCCTCCTCCGGCGACTAGTCTGTGAAGCGCGAGGGAAAAAAGTGGAATATTTGAAGTAAGTGTTGAAATGAATTAAATTTGATACCTGTGATTCACGCAGCGCGGAGTAGAATAAACTTAAAATGGTTTATTTTCCTTTTCATATTATTAATTTTTAAAAAAAAGTATAGACAGCATCTCAGCGTAAAGTAATACTTGGATAATGTTGCTGGACCTTTTTTATTGAGAGGAAAGAGACTATAAATAAATTACCATTAAATAAAATAAACGTAGCCACTAGACGCTATAGCAAAAATGATGACAAAATTACCAACGAGTCGAAGAGTTTGTCCTAGAATGGAGGGAAAACCAACCACAGACTGTTATGGGCAGTTACATGCTGCCATAAAGATCGTCCACGTACCCGTCACCCTCCGCTTCACACCCTCACACACTCCTTGGCGCGCCAGGGAAAGAATAGGTGATGCGTGGGAGCTTTCCTGTTAGTGGTGATTAAGTTACCACTTCATATTACTCGAGTGAATCATTTCCTTGGCTCAGGGCTTGTGTCTCTCCCACCCACGGTCGCTCCTCGCTGGGCTGCCTGGCTATATTTACTATGAGCAAATGTGAGGAAATGCTTTGTCATGGACTGTACGATTGTGTGAGTGTTAAGACAAAGTAAAAGACGGAGATGTAGGGCGATATATACATATATATATATATATATATATATATATATATATATATATATATATATATATATATATATATATATATATATATATATATATATATATATATATATATATATATATATATATATATATATATATATATATATATATATATATATATATATATATATACATATATATATATATATATATATATATATATATATATATATATATATATATATATATATATATATATATATTTCCCACAACAAAGGAGTCTGCTCAAGGGCATGAAAAAAGGAAACAATTATGATAAAAAGCCCGCTACTCACTGCTCCTAAAAAGAGTAAGAGGAGTGGCCGAAAGATAGGTAAATTTCGGGAGGAAAGGTGTCCTGATACCCTCCTCTTCAAAGAGTTCAAGTCGTAGGCAGGAGGAAATACAGATGAAGGAAGATTGTTCCAGAGTTTACCAGCGTGAGGGATGAAAGAGTGAAGATGCTGGTTAACTCTTGCGTATGGGATTTGGACAGTAAAGGGATGAGCTTGAGTGGAGGTCGTGTGTGGCGAGGCCGCGGGAAGGGGGGAGGCAAGCAGTTAGCAAGTTCAGAAGAGCAGTCAGCATGAAAATATCGATAGAAGATAGAAAGAGAGGCAACATGGCGGTGAAATTTAAGAGGTAGAAGACTATCAGTAAGAGGAGGTGAGCTGATGAGACGAAGAGCCTTAGACTCCACTCTGTCCATGAGAGCTGTGTGAGTGGAGCCCACACACACGTGAGATGCCTACTCCATACGAGGGCGGACAAGGCCCCTGTAAATGGATAGCAGCTGTGCGGGGGAGAAGAACTGACGAAGACGGTACAGAACGCCAAGCCTCGAGGAAGCTTTTGAGATTTTGAGTTAAGGATAGACCGAGGATGTTTAGTGTTGAAGAAGGTGATAGCTGAGTGTTGTCAAAAAATAGGGGATAGTTGTTTGGAAGATTGTGTCGAGTGGATAGGTGGAGAAACTATTTTTTTGAGGCGTTGAAGGGCAAAAGGTTCTTCTTGCCCCAATCGGAAATAATAGTAAGGTCTGAGGCGTTCTGCTGCCTCCAGCCTGGAATTGTTTAGTTCCTGTTGGGTGGGTCTTCTATTAAGAGAAGTTGAGTAATGCAGAGTAGAGTCATTGACGTAAAAATGGATAGGACAGTTCGTTTTGGAGAGATCATCAATGAACAACAGAGAGTGGGAGATAGGACAGATCCCTGCGGACCACCAATATTAATAGGTTTAGAGGAAGAACAGTGACCGTCTACCACAGCAGAAATGGAACGGTTAGAGAGGAAACTTGATATATATATATATATATATATATATATATATATATATATATATATATATATATATATATATATATATATATATTATATATTCTCTCTCTCTCTCTCTCTCTCTCTCTCTCACACACACACACACACACACACACACACACACACACACACACACAAATACAAACACAAACACAAACACAATCACACATACACACACACACACACACACACACACACACACACACCTGTCGACTGCCCACGTACTACACCTCTCCTTCCCCCTTTCTCTCTCACCCCTATAACAGTGTCCTAAGAAGCACCACAAATCCATACATTTTGTAAGACTTAAAGGGAAGCATCCTGACTCTTTTGCACCGATAGGATCCAGCCGTGACATTACATAAAAAAAACACAAAAATATACATGCGAGTCCAGAGTAACGGTTAAAGAATATATACTATTAAATAAATGCAATGAACGTACCATTTTAATCATATTAGTTTTTTTTTTTTTTACTTTAGGAGATACTGATGACGAAATGAGTTATATATACATAAAAGAGTGAATACTATGAAGAACTATCCGTATGGTGTTAGTTATAAATAAAAACTCAGCCTATTTAAATTTTATGAATATAATTTTATGGTGTCTTTAACCTTACGAGTATTTGCCTCTCTAATTAAACACTACGTAAGTCACTCAGGAAACGATTTTCATTTTATTTTTCTAGGAGCTTGGTGGAAAGACGCGGGACACGGAGGCAATAAACACACCTGCTCTGTTGCTAATGATCCGCGCAGGTACACACACACACACACACACACACACACACACATAACTACGCACGTACGCAGCATCAACCGCATCCTCCTCTCTTTGTCAACAGTGCACAGGAATATACAGCGAGAAAAACGCGTGGAGCAAGAGTCCAAAAACACCTCAGGGGCAATTTGCGAGTCAGTGATGGCCGGGCGTGTCTCCCCAGCAGCGAAGGCATCGTGCCAGGCCTTCCGGAGTGTGTGTGTGTGTGTGTGTGTGTGTGTGTGTGTGTGTGTGTGTGTTTATCGGGCGGACAGGTGTGCTCGTCCAGGAGGTAAACACGACGAGGCAAATGAATAAATCAACATTTCCGAGGCTTCTTTATCCGGCCTTGGCTTCAGGGGATTCGTTTTTTCATTTAGGGACAGGACGCCAGGGACCCCATCCATATCATATGCTGAATTGCGGGATTTTCTTGTTTGGCGGCGGGTGAGAGAGGAGTGGTTGTAAAGCAAGGGTGGTGCGTGTATGTGTGGGAGGGTGACTTCTGCACGAAGTTATGGGTGTGAGTAAGAGAGCAAGGATGTGTGAATGAAGGTGAGAATGTGGCGCCAAGGTTGAATATGGTGAAGGTGGGATTGTAGAGCTTGAGTGAAGGAAAGGGTGAAGGAATGGCTGCGTGAGTATGAGAAGTGTAGTGGAATGCGCTTTGATGGAGATTAAAAAGAGGGCTTGAGATGGGAGGCGTAGAAACAGCGAAAGGATTAAGAATTTTCCTTGGGAGTCATGGTTTGTTATTGTAGAGATCTATGTTATTCAGGATATGTTCTGTGTTCCCTTTACGATGTGAGCTCTTCCATTGTTTGTGCTTTTATATTTCGTGTCTTCAGTACAACAGAAACATTCCTCCATGAATTGTGCAATGCCAATAGAACAATGAAGAAACATTTCGCAGTCGCATTCACCTCCAACAATGTTTTTTATTTCTATTTAGCGGCGTGAAACTATAAACTCGATATGAAAAATACATTCAGCGTCGCCATAAAGTAATATTCCTTCAACCGTGATCACAAACACTACAGCGAAAAGTTTGATGAAGCAATTCCGGTTGTACCGCGAGTGTGTGTAGAGTTTTGGTGAACAGTAATTGGAGACCGAGCAGGTAGTTCAGACCGGCTTCACCTGTATTGATTATCGGTGCATTGTGGATGCCTACAATATATGGAAAATCGAACATCGCTCCAACGGTTCATTGCATTCTACAGCAACAAATCTGAACTTGTTATGAACGAGTACAAGGCACTAAATCCAAGTGTTGTGAGTGTGGCCCACGCTTCGTCCTCCGCTACGCGTCAGTTCACCACGTCAGGTACTTGATTGCAACCTTTCAATTTCACTGGATATGAAGCGGAAACGAATCAAGGCACTAGAAAATCCTTCTTCCCGGCAACGAAAGGTACTGACATTAACATATTTTTGTCTCCTGTGATAATTGCAAACGGAAATATAACTCGTCATTCTTGGAATTTCTACCAAGGTTTACAATTTCCGTTGGTGACTACACGTTGTCAACGCCAAGGCAGTCTTTCGGAAAGGCCATTGACACATTTCATATTCAAGTTAATGAAACAAAATATGCTTCCGATAAAAAAAACTATTTGGGGAAAGCTGTGGTCAGAAGCGCTAGTCAGGCGAGGCTGTCCCGGGCCGGGCGAGCAGCTGCCAGGCTCGGTGAGGGCCAGCCCGCCGCCGGCGTGCCAGTGCCGCTTCAGCCGTGGCGGAGGAGTGTCGTGTGCCGGGCAGCACGACGCCGCTGGTTCATCTCGCTACCGCCGATCGCTTCCCCATTGACACTCATTCTGAACTAGTGTTTCGAAAAGAAACAGCATCCATACATTTCCCGTGATATATAATCGATGCAAATCTCATAAAGACTAAAAAACTGGTTAAAGTCTGAAATTCAGCGATTTTAACTGACAATACCCAGTTATAAGTATAGTTCAGAAGACTCAAAACTGCTGGAAAAATCGTGTTTTCCTGCAGCAAAGCGGCTTACAGGGGAAGACAGCCGTGAGCGCGAGGAGGCGGGCGAGCGCCAGGTGCTGCGTCCAGGTAAGTCCCTGCATGGCTTTATTATTCATGGTGTTTCATGTTCCCAAGGCGAGCTGCGGGGAGGAGATGAAGGGCGACACGCGAGGGTGGAAGAAAAACGGAAAGCGAGATCGAAGTAACGAAAGATGAGGAAGGGGGGGGAAGGGGGCAGAGGGGTGTATGTCGGCGATGCGGGCAACGTGCAGGTCGGAACACACGTGCCCGGTGAGTGGCGTAACGACCCGCAGTGGCTGAAGGGAGGGTGGGGCTGAAGGGAGCTAGACGGCGTGGAATATGCTGCGGCTGATGATTCCATAAAAATATTTAAAAATTGTTGTTAGCAGGAAGACACAAGGCAACTGAATCCACCTAAAGATAAAGGAAAAGAAACGCATCGGTAAACAGGAAAAGAAGTGTGTGTGTGTGTGTGTGTGTGTGTGTGTGTGTGTGTGTGTGTGTGTGTGTGTGTGTGTGTGTGTGTGTGTGTGTGTGTGTGTGTGTGTGTGTGTGTGTGTGTGTGTGTGTGTGTGTGTGTGTGTGTGTGTGTGTGTGTGTGCTTGAGTGTACCATTATATCTTTTAATCTAAATAATGTGAAAATTATTTTATCTACGTGTGTGTGTGTGTGTGTGTGTGTGTGTCCACCAGTATACGAGCTTACTGTGTGTGTGCTCGCGAAAAAAACAATATCAGCTTTCCCCTTGCAAACAAAGCAGAGCGGAGCTTTTCTTCGCCTACTCCAGAGTATATAAATCCGAATGAAAACTTTTCCAACAAATCTGATAACCGTAATTGTTCCCAAGCATTATATTATTCATAACTTTAATTTCACGGACTCTTAGACGAATAGCTGGGGCGAGGGGGAGGGAGGGAGGGATGGGAACGACAAGGGATGAAGAAGATTTATAGTAGCTGATGACAAGGAAAGAAAAAGTCGAGGGTAAGGTGGCTTCAGGGGCGCGTGGTGATGGGTGTGGCCTGGTGGGGCAGCGGGGAGGCTCAGGTGACGGTGTGGCGGTAAAGGAATATGAAGGTGGGAAGAGAAAGATGAGGCATAGGAGAGAAAGAGATAGATAGATAGGTAGATAGATAGATAGATCGAGAGAGAGAGAGAGAGAGAGAGAGAGAGAGAGAGAGAGAGAGAGAGAGAGAGAGAGAGAGAGAGAGAGAGAGAGATTGGGGGGAGGGGGGGGGAGGAATTAGACACAGCCAAGCACAGACAGATGAGCAAACGGAAAATTGACGAATACAGCAGTCAGTCAGTCAATTACATAAAGGGAACATGAAACAAGACGAAAATGAAACAAGATGATCCAAAGCAAACAAAATACGACCACTGCAAATTCTGGTGGGCCATCCTCTTTCAATCATCCTCATCCATTCCTTCATCCTCTCCTCCGACCCCCACCCGTGAAGTTAAGTTTCCTCATCGTCATAATGTCTTTCTCGTGTCGGCCCGGAAAATTTGGCTTCGTTTGATTTAACTAAACGACAGTCCCGGCCACCGCCCCCTTCTCCACCACCACTTTGCCCCTTCCTGTGAGTCAGCCTTCCCCCCACCTCCACCTTCCCTCCCTCACAGCACACAGACGCCCTCCCTTCCCCCTTGACACAGACCGAACCAAGACGTGCAAGGCGGCGGCAATAAAGGCACGCTAACAGGTGTGCCAGGTGAAGGATTACTGCTCCAGCGGTCGCCTCCTGCAAGTAGAGTGTTGAGGATGAAACGTGTGGTAAATTCTCCACCTCCTCCTTTTCTTTCTCCATTCCCTATTCCTTCTCTTTCCATTCCTTTTTTACTCTAATAATTCATCCTTCCCCATTCTTTTCCCTGCCCTCTTCCTTCTCCTCCTCCTCCTTTTCTCTATCTGTTCCCTGTTCCTTCTGTTCACATTCCTCTTTCCTCTAATTCCTGCTTTCTTCTTCTTTTCCCTGCCGTTTTCCTTTTCTTCCTCCTCGTCCTCTACCACATATTCTGTCTCATTCTCTTTCCTACCGTCTTGTTAATCCTACTTCCCCTCTCCCTTACTTCCTTCTTCTTTTCCTCCCCCTCTGACTCATCCCTTCTTTGCACTTATTTCGTTCCCTCCTTCTCCGCCTCCTCTTTCTCCTCTTTCTCCTCCTCCTCCTCCTCTCCCTGAAAACTCGAGAACCGCGACTAAGCTCGCATTTCACTTCCAGGTCTCGATTCTCACACTGACGTCATACCCGGCGACAACTCGTCTTTCTGTGGTGTTTGTGCGGGGTGAGGACGGAGGAAGACCAGAGGCATGCATGAAGCTCCTCTCTGATGCTAATGCCTGCCGATATTTATTTATTTACTTTCATTTATTTATTTATCTAAGGCGTCGTTTCCTCGGTCTGAACGCCACGGAATCTCAGTGCTATTATGGGGTTAGTTTCCTGTAATATGAACGAAACACACGCTGGAATAAAGAACAATTAACTAGACAATACAGTATGATCAGACAGTCTAGACATAACACAAGGAAGGAAAGGCTCTTAAAAATGTGTACGCTACCTCGTCGCATCCCACGCGTAACAAAAGTTTACATATCGTACACAAATTTTTAATACATACACAGTTTTAATACGTGCCCAGAGCTTTGATACGTACACAGAGTTTTAATATCGTAAAGGAAGAATCACAAACATAAAAAGGCGACGTAATGGAAGAGAAAACGCAAGTAATGGTATGCAAAGGTCGGCACACGGGTCTCTCTCTCTCTCTCTCTCTAACACCTGTTGCGTCGGAAGTCGAAACGTCCATTGAATAATTCTAACCTTCTTGGCGATCTCTCTCTCTCTCTCTCTCTCATATTCTGGTATTTACATAACAATACACCTAACACCAATCACCTAGAAACAGCGGGTGGTGGTGGTAATGGTGGTGGTGGTGGTAGTGGTGGTGATGAAGGTGGTAGTGATGGAGGCGGTGGTGGTAGTGCTGGTGGTGGTGGTGGTGATGGAGGCGGTGGTGGTAGTGCTGGTGGTGGTGGTGGTGGTAATGGAGGTGGTGGAGAAGGAAGATGAGTAGAAGTCGTGTGCGTGTGTGTGTGTGTGTGTGTGTGTGTGTGTGTGTGTGTGTGTGTGTGTAATCAAACGGGCTTTTCTGGAGATCGTCTCGCTCAGCCCGTCTTGCCGGCTGGGTTATGAGGCCGCACTGACGCCTCCCGCGGGGCTGCACGAACCATGTCACCGAAGCTCAGACACTCTTGCGCAACCTAACACATACTTAACCTTATACAGACCCACGTAACGAGTCGCCGAGGATGGTGGTTTTGACACTATTAAGTATTCATGAAAGGGTTTTGAAATATAGGATTTACAAATTTGTTTATATCTTTGTACTTACATTTGGGGAGGCGCGGTGGTCGAGTGGGATAGAGCGTCAACCCATGGAAGGGAAGAGCCGTGGCGAGGCGGTTCGAGCCCCATTGCCATCGTGTGACGTCAGGAAGGATATTCGGTCCTAAACCCAAGCCGTGGCCTAAAATCAGCGACTCCATATGAACACAAGTAAAAGCTGTAGGGGGAAAGAAAAGGAGCATTACACTTAGCCTTAAACAACTTTTTACTTTATGAAATATCACGCCAGTGTCACGAAAAACCCAACTTTTCATTTAATCTTAAACAACATTATACTTAAACCTATAAAATGTCACGTTGCAAGTCTAAGTAAGATTAAAAGAAGTAATAAAAGAGAATTTCTAAACTTATACAGTAAATAAAAAAAAGTTCATAACATTATTTAGCTTAACCTAATGCATCCTCAAGTAACGAGTCTCCAGTTACGTACACGCGTGATATACATAAAGGGAAGTAAGATAGGATGATTCATTAACCTCTGCCGTGTTCTTGAGATGCGGACAGATATATTACGCCTGAATTATCGTTGCCCTCCCATCCCTCACGACTCCCGCATGCATAGTCAAATGGTGAGTCCGGGTCCAACACAAACAAAAGCATCGCCATTAAAGTTATAATTACTCCTTCACCGCCTTCATGTGTGTCCTTCAGACTTCCTCCACCCCTTCATCCTCTAGCTGACACATCGTTGTTTTCTCTTATTTGATTTTTTTCTCTTTATGATGCTACGGATGAATTAAGCGGTAAATTTCACGCACACACACACACACACACACACACACACACACACACACACACATACGGCAGTTGGAAAAGTTATGGCATGATATTTTGGGCAATATAACACCGGGAGGCAACACGTCACGCGAGACACAGTGCGCGGCGGAAGGTGAGGCAGTGCACGATATATTTTGGGTTTACACGATCAATTAACGCTCTGGAAGCACAAATGGCCACGGGATAAAAGTGATGAAGCTAAAAAATGAAAATAAATAATTGAACTGCGATGGGGGGATGTACGAAAGACTAAAAAACAATATAGGGAAATGCCCTCCATATATTTTTACTCCCGCTGTGCTGGTATTTTTTTTCTCCATGCCGACCCTATTGCGCTTGTAGGCCATCCTGTTGGTGGCGTGATTGAATACATTTTTACATAGTGACGCCTATATCTCTACTGTGTAATACTCTGCTCATGAAGGCAAGTAAATAGAATGTAAAGGTAAAGTTAGGAGCATATTATATACGCAATAGCTGCGCATGGCTGCGGTGCTCATTTCTGTCGCATTGGGCTTTAAAGGCAGTGAGGGGTAAGAACCCAGTTTTTTCCCTGGACACAGACCCAGTATGACAACCAGGTTAACCCAGTTTACTTTCTCCAGGTTTCCCCAGGTACCCATTTATCGACCAGCCCGAAAGGGAGAATGAACAGCTGGTGAGTTGCACGCCGACTGCTAACCACTGCATCACGGAGGTACAAATAAGTAAATTGTTGCTTTATCAGTGACGGAATAATAATAAAGCGCACTAACTAAGAATACTGAGGTAATCACTCGACAACACATGAAAAAGACAACTACGACACTACGAAATTCTCTCCGTGATGTATAATGAAGGTAAAGATGTAACGGTAAAATAAAATGAGCATTGAAAGAGGACCTTGGGGAAAACGCTCGACGTCTGTTAAATCGAAAAATAATCCTCGCTTCAGCAAAACCTGACTCTCAAAGCTCAGAATCCACTCAAACCCAGCAACAACGAGCGGTGCAGCGACAGATGCGGCAAACAGTAAATAATCTAGTTTTCACTGGAATCTTAAATAACCGAGCAAGACTCATTCCACTTGCAGCCCTTCTATTACTGAGGATCGCGCGCCAAGCCTCTATAAAGTTGTGTGTCCACTTAAACCGCTATACGCCCATGCCGGCTGCCAAAGATCACCAACCCTCTGCGTGCTGTGGGCTCAGAGCGGCGCATTTCCCCGGCCTTGGCATTCATGGGGAGGGGATTGCGGGAATTCTGGTTAGGTGACAGCGGTACTCTCAACGTAACTACTGCCGCTGCTGGTGTCCACGCGTGCACTGAGGTTACGGAAAATGACACGTATTATGAAAAAAAAAAGTGTATGTGTATGTGTGTGTGTGTGTGTGTGTGTTGAGAGAGAGAGAGAGAGAGAGAGAGAGAGAGAGAGAGAGAGAGAGAGAGAGAGAGAGAGAGAGAGAGAGAGAGAGAGAGAGAGAGAGAGAGAGAGAGAGAGAGAGAGAGAGAGAGAGAGAGAGAGAGAGAGAGAGAGAGAGAGAGAGAGAGAGAGAGAGAGAGAGAGAGAGAGAGAGAAATATTCTACCTGGAGCACTGACAATGCCATATTCCTGTCTTATTGCCAAAAACATTTTAAAATTCAAAACAAACACAATCCCTAACTATGACGCATCGATGTGTGATTTTACGGTTGATACAAAACGTGGAAGCGGAGGAAAGGTGCATCAAAAGAAAAGGCCAATGTTGTTACGTATGAGACAGGAATTCATACTTAATTAATAAACAAAGACTTTATGAGGTGGCGCTGGGAAAGTGTATAAAGGACAAAGTATAACAAGAGGTACAAGGATAAAAGATATAGCCAGAGGAGTATAATGTGTCGTTACCTTGATGAAGTTAGGTGAGCTTACACAATGCTGTCGTCTATTTGCATCGTCTTACCAAGAAAAACTCAAACAACAAAGCTGGGAGACAGAAGGACTTGTCTGAGGAAGAGATTAAAAAAAACGCTACCCCGGGGACGCTCTTAGCTATAATTGGCGTATAGAGTAAGTGAAAAAGAAAAGAAAAGAGAGAATGCTGCTAAAGTTGAGCCATAAGAAGGAAATAAAAACACCCTTACCCTCGGCATTGCCTTGAGATACGCAACTTCTTTATCAAAAGGATGTTTTTTTCTGATCTCTCTCTCTCTCTCTCTCTCTCTCTCTCTCTCTCTCTCTCTCTCTCTCTCTCTCTCTCTCTCTCTCTCTCTCTCACACACACACACACACACACACACATACACATCTACATCCCACACACATTGATAAACACAGAAATCAAAGGTCGAGGGTCTACGTCAATGAGCCGAGGTGGAGCTGCAGGGAGTGCCAGCATGACGGATGGTTATGACGGAGATCGCGAGAGGACGAGAAGCTAGAGAAGAAAAAATCCTCTTGTTGCTCGCCCTCAGGATTACTCGTAGGTGAATGAGACTGAATTACGATGCCACGGCCTCCTTGGTACGTTTAGCATACACAAGACTGCAGGTTATAATACGAGAAGTACATCATTAAGACAAAGACATCATGGAAGGAAAATTAAGTAGTTGTGAGCGTAGTTTCATTTGCCATTTCGAAAGCCAGAGGCGGGCCCAGACACACTCCAGTCCACTTAAGAGGGCGATTCTCTACCTGATGAGGGGAGGAATGGAGTCGAGCAGGTTACCGTGGGAGGCGCGCCCGTGTAAAGGTGAGGTAGACAGGTATGGTGGGTAATGGCGCTGGGATAGGAAGAACGGGGCAGGAGACAAACTCGTATAAATGTCGTATGAATAAAATGAAGAGATGCCAAAGCGTGCGAAGCGTGTAAAAGTAAGGTAGACAAGTATGGTGGGGAGTGTCGCGAGGTTAGGAAGAACAGGGCAGGAGAAACCTCTTTTGAATCTTTTTAGGAGCAGCGAGTAGCGGGCTTTTTTTTTATTATTGTTTCCTTTTTTTGTGTGCCTTTGAGCTGTCTCCTTTGTTGTAAAAAAAATAATAATAATACCGTATAAAGAAACTAAAGATGTGTCAATTCCAAGTATGATAAGCTTAGAGGAATGGGCAACAAGACGAGACAAGGCAGGATGAGGATGCTTTAGTCTGAATAAAAAATAATAAAAAATCCCTGCCAAGTCCTCGTGTTCATCTTTTCTTTTGTCAGTGCAGCGTTTAGCGGGCTTTTTTGTTGATTTTGTTTTTTGCCCTTGATCTACTTCCCTTGCTGGACAAAAAAAAATTACGATTGATTGATTGATTGACTGGGATATATATATTCATCGCGCCGTAACTACAGTAACTACGATTAGGTTTTGTCCGCGTATGCAGCAGGTACGACAAACGGCACAGTGAACCGAGGGCGAGGTGAGCAAGGACGAGGTGGAGAGGGGATTAGCCTCTCGGAATACTGTATAGAGAAATTGAACAGAGCAGTGCTAGACCACGTATATACAGGTAGTACATGCAGGTAAAGTGGGTGCCAGGGGGAAGTGAGAAGCAGCAGGCAAAAATAAGGATAAGCTACTTTGAATACACAAATAAAGATAAGGATATGTACGACTATGTACACTGTGATTTGTGTTGTGTTGTGTGTGCTGTGTGTGTGTTTTACGAGAGGTCAGACGGCCTGCACATGGTATTTCCTAAGAGCGATTATTCACCAGCCTCCCTTTCCACTCATAAATATATCCAAGCCCTCTTCAAAACCCTGAACGGCATTACCATCAACTATATAATACCACCAACTATATACTACCTTCTTAATTTGTTCTACTCTTTTCCAGTCCTCCTGAATCAGTTCCCATCACTCTTTTACCTCAACATGATTATATACAATTTACATCCATTGCTACCTGCTATATATATTTTTTTCTGTTCAGTTCTTTATCTTAATCGCCCTTACCATATTATAGAGAAGTGAATAGATAGCAATACGAGACAAAGTAGCCGCGATTAAGGTTTCAACAATGGGCTGGGAATTGTAGAGAACCTGTGCAAATAGGATTAGGGGGCGCGAGAGGTATGCGTTTAGTTTAGAACCGACGGCAGTAATGGCAAAAGAGCGCGGTTACGCCCATTGCGCCTTTGAAGTGGCAGTGGTTAATTTGGCACAATGGCATCTAATGTGGCACTAACGTCTTCCCGATGCAGCGCCCAGAACGGTGAGAGAGAGAGAGAGAGAGAGAGAGAGAGAGAGAGAGAGAGAGAGAGAGAGAGAGAGAGAGAGAGAGAGAGAGAGAGAGAGAGAGAGAGAGAGAGAGAGAGAGAGAGAGAGAGAGAGAGACACAAACAGACAGGCACAAACAGACAGACACAGACAGACAGACACAGACAGACAGACACAGACAGAGACAGACAGACAGAGAAAGACAGACAAAGAAAGACAGAGAAAGGGACACATAGAGGCAGTGATACAGTTAGATACAGACACAGACAGAGACAGACAGACACAGAAAGACAGAGAAAGGGACACATAGAGGCTGTGATACAGACAGAGATACAGACACAGACAGAGACAGACACCGAGAGACACAGAGAGACACGGCCACAGAGACACAGAAACAGTGACAGACAGACAGAGGGAGCTTCCATTGAGCGAGGCCTGGGAGTGGAAGGGATTGATTGCACAGGTGGCAGCGGTGGCCAAACCTTGCCAGGCCCTTATCGAGCTCGCAGACGTTATGGCCGCTAAGCCCTCCTTCACCTGGCAGCCGCTTGATTGCCGCTTCTCACTCGGGCCGGGATGAGAGCACTGCCAGAGAGAGATACGACCACGACACACACACACACACACACACACACACACACACACACACACACACACACACACGTATCAAGTCAAGCGCCGATGTCATGCAAACTAGACTAGAGAGACGGACAAACGAATTCAACTGTTTTTCTCTCTACTCTCTCTCTCTCTCTCTCTCTCTCTCTCTCTCTCTCTCTCTCTCTCTCACACACACACACACACACACAATTCGCTTACTCTTACTGTAGACCCAATATACGAGAAAAAAATATCAGTCTCCGCTTCAATGGGTACAGCCTACGTGGTGAAGCCGATCCTGCGTCTCTTGGTCTCGCGTCCGTAAAGGTTCGGCGAGGGAGGAGAGCGAAGGAAGGAAGGAAGGAGGGGAAGGAGAGGAAGGAGGAAAAAAGAAAACGAAGTGGGGGATGCAAAACCAGGAAGCCTTTTGGTGGCGTCAATTTCCACTTTAACACACACTCACACACACACACACACACACACACACACACACACACACACACACACACACACATACGAGATGAAACGCGTCACTTAAGTCTCAGCTAGATAAGAGTGGAGGAGCTCACACACACACACACACACACACACACACACACACACACACACACACACACACACAACTCCTCCCCCCCACCCACCCCACACACCAAATGTTTCTTAGTTTACTTCATTAACAAACATATTTACCTCCAAACTCCTTCCTTCACTACACACACACACACACACACACACACACACACACACACACACACACACACACACACACACACCACGTTTACTTATTCAATTTCAAGATGTATAAAAGCCGCGGCGTTATAAGTCTTGAGCTGCCGTCTTACTCGCTTCTTAAAAATATATTATTGAGTCAGACGTCCCAAGGTGGCGGCGGCGGTGGTGGTGGGCGGGCGGTGTAGTGGCTGGTGGCTGGTGGGTAGTGTTCCCTCACTTCCCAAGTTTGTTCATCAGGTTTCTGAAGCTTGTTTATGCTGGAGATTGGAGAGCACATGTTTGAGAGTTTGTGTTTGTATACATCTGGTCTGTGTTTGTTCTCATCTTTTGTAGCCGGAGAGATGATTTCCTGACAGTGAGGGACGAGGAGAGACGGCCAGGGAGGGAGAGAGCAGTGGAAGAACCGGTGTATGTGGGCACTGGGCTTGAACGGCGAGGGGAGGAAGAGACGAGAGGGGAGGAACAGAAGAATTAGTCAGGGTTGAGCTCAGTTTGCTGTGAGAAGTAAGAAACGTGGAGGGGAGCTTGGGAGGAGGGAAAGACGTGGAATGAAATGTGTGTGTGTGTACGCAGGTGAAATATGAGTTAAGGTGTGTGTGGAGAGGTGGTGAGGCGAGTTAACGTGTGCTTACTTTAAGGAGTGAGGTAGTGCGTGTGTGAGTCAGGTGTGTGGGAGGCGGTAAGATGAGATGACGTGAAGTTTTAAGTGGAAATATAGTGATTGTCTGAGTGGGAGTTGCAGAGAGTTAGTAAGTGGGAGAAGGTGCTTATGTTAGTCAGCGTGAAAGTTGGAATGAGTGGCAGAGGACTTGAGGTCGGTAAAGATGAGTCAGATGTGGTGGGAGGCGAGGAGACGAAATGACGTGAATTTTTAAGGGGAAGTGAGATGATGGTGTGAGTAGAGTGGCAAAGAGCTGGCAAGTTAGTAGGATCTCGTGAGTACCAAAGCTATGAGTGAGCGTCAACAGAAAAGCAAGACTGAAACTGGTGGTGATGCAAACCTCAACTCCGACCTTCTCTGTGCCCTACCTATCTTTGCCTTCTCCTCCTCCCCTTGACCAACACTGCTGCTCTTTCCTCTCTATTACTTATTCTCCCCTCCCCTTCCCACCGAACTCCTTTGCATTCTCTCCCTCCCTTCTACGACTCCTCCTTCACAGTCTCCCTTACTTCTCCCCTCCCACCCGAGTTCTATCTTTACCTTCACTCCCTCCTCTTTACTACATATCTTTCTCTTCTTCCCCTCTCTTTCACTTCCTCTTTCTCCTTCCATCATACACCTCATCTTCTCACCTCCTTATTTTCACTCATTCCTTTTCTTTCCCTCTTCACCCCCCTCCACCGCCCATCTCCCTCCCTCCCTCGCCGGTCATCCACCCAGCCGCCGCGCAGCAGTCCACCCGAGGCCTCTCATTAGAATGTTAATTTGCCGACGAAGCCAAAAATGTGTATCAGTGTGGGATCTGCGAAGCCGCTCTCCGATGTGGCTGCCTTTGATGATGTTTTATTTGGCAACTTACGGGTCGTGGAACGTTGGGGAAGACCACCACTACACCTCCCCCTCCTCCTCCTCCTCCTCCTCCCCCAGCGCGGCATGTTCCTCACCCTAACATACACACCGACATGTTTCGCCATTCTGCACACACACACACACACACACACACACACACACACACACACACACACACACATGCATCACTTTCTTCTCCCCGTCTCGTTTGTTCATCTGCACCCTGACCTGTCTCCCTTTAGGCTCGTTGCCCGTGTGAATGTGTCTGTTTGTCTGTCTGTTTTCCTCTTGAGTGTGTCTGTCTGTTTTCCTGCTTGCCTGTCTGCTTCCGTGTCTGCTTGTCTGTTTCTATCTGTTTGTGTTACAGAATGTGCGTGTATTTGAGTGTGTGCCTGTACAATACATGTCTCGTCTGTTGTTGAAATATGTCTGTCTCATCATTATCTGTCTCTGTTGGCGTCACTTTGTCTTTCTTTATTAGTCTGCACATATGTCTGTCTACCTGTCTGTCTGTTTGTTCGTGTTATTTTCTTTCTCTTTAGATTTGACTTTTTTGTCTGTCATCGTCTGTCTGCCTTTGTCTCAGTCTGGTTTTTTTTTTCTGTCCGTCAATTTGTCCTTCTTTGTTAGTCCGTTTCCATTTGTCAGTCTGTCATTTTGTCTGTCCGTCTTTTTGTCTGTCTGTCTTTTTGTCTGTCTCTCTCTCTCTCTCTCTCTCTCTCTCTCTCTCTCTCTCTCTCTCTCTCTCGTGTGCATTCATCCCTCAAGTGGATTGCAACGATATCACTTTAGCAGATTCACCTCAACTGCACCCAAACAGCGTCGAAAATGGCCAATACAGGGACCCTCGCTCCATCCACGTCCCTGCTCCCACGCGTTGTCTACTATCTGCCCTTCCCCGCTGCCCGCCCTTCCCTCGCCTATTTCCGCCTCTCCCTGTGCGGTAGTTGAGGGGATTAATTTAAGTTTGAGGTGTCAGGGCTCGGGAGCTCCATGTATTGCTTGTTCGTGAATGTATTATTACTCAGGGATTTTTGAAGGATGAAGAGGATGAAGAGATTGAACGAGAGAGAGAGAGAGAGAGAGAGAGAGAGAGAGAGAGAGAGAGAGAGAGAGAGAGAGAGAGAGAGAGAGAGAGAGAGAGAGAGAGAGAGAGAGAGAGAGAGAGAGAGAGAGAGAGAGAGAGAGAGAGAGAGAGAGAGAGAGAGAGAGAGAGAGAGAGAGAGAGAGAGAGAGAGAGAGAGAGAGAGAGAGAGAGAGAGAGAGAGAGAGAGAGAGAGAGAGACAAAAAGACAGATAGACAGTTTTGATAGACACTGCGCTGACCTTTTAGAGCCCTACATCAATTATTCCTCTCCTTTCATTGAAAAAATTTCTGGGTGCTGGGCAGGACACGATACGGAGATGATACCTACACACACACACACACACACACACACACTCACACACACACACATACACACATACTCTCACACCTGCCCGAGCAACACAGGTGACAGGAACAATTCACCTGTAAGAGACACCATCAAGATCGTATGATTGATTGACTTTCTGACACTTTGACACTCCTTTTGCCATATCGACTGTGTGACTGACTGAATGGCTGACTGACTGATACTTTCCTATCCTCCTTTCACAGACTGACTTACAACCAAACAGACTGCCTGATTGACTACCTTACTGACTTACTGACTGACTGAATGAATGAAAGTGACGGATTGACTAACTGGAAGATTGAGTAACTGGCGTTTTCGAACTCTCATATGGCTTAGGTGACTGACCAACCGATTCTTTGATATTCTCCTGCCACCCTGGCCTTGACCCCTCCTCTCCTCTCGTCCCGCCTCCCCCTATGCGCGGCGTGGTGAGGCAGTTGCAGCAGCACCCCCACCATCACCACCACCGCCAGGACTGTTTGCATAACCTTGACGGATGGCACATGACTGGGGAACATAACGTGATGACCAAGGCCCCGCAAAGCATAAATGAAAAGATGAAGTGTCGTAAGCTCGGGCATGGCTCTGACCTTATTTTCTCCAATGTCTCTGTGTCTGAGGGATGAGGCAATATGAGGGATTTTATTTTGCTTGTTTATATATTTTCTGAGATGTCTTGGTCCTGAGATTCGTATTAGTAGTAGTAGTAGTAGTAGTAGTAGTAGTAGTAGTAGTAGTAGAAGTAGTAGTAGTAGTAGTAGTAGTAGTAGTAGGAGGAGGAGGAGGAGGAGGAGGAGGAGGAGGAGCTGTGTGTGTGTGTGTGTGTGTGTGTGTGTGTGTATTGGTTCTATAGTTACCTCGTGTCTACATCACATCTCTTGCTTATTCAGGCAGCGCCATTTGAGGGATTAAGTCCGTTACGTACACCGCAACTGACACGAAGAAAATACAGGATTACGTGGAAGGAATGAAAGTGAGACGTCGCTAGAATAAATGGGTGGTAATGGTGAAGGCAAATTAAAGGAGGAGAACGTATGGATGAAGAGATAAAGGGATGGAGGGAAGTATGGTGGAAAAAATATAGGGAAACAGAAGGGTGAAGGAAACATAATTGAGTCTTGGAATCGAGGCTTCTTCACGAAATTCAAAGGGAGGCTCCACCTTATACGCGTTTCTGAAATGTAACTGAACACTGTGACCCCTTGTTCGCCACATGATATGCTTGGCAGCGGGCAGCAAACACACAGGCCGCCCCGCCACGCCACGCGTTTCTGCGCACTAAGAAGAGGTCGTGAGGAACCCTGATAATTTTCCCTCCTCATTCTTGTCGGGTTGGCTGGCCGTTACTCCTGCTTAAAATTGTATAAACAAGTGATTTAATTTTGCACTGCCTTGGAAACCTACATGGCGTGCACTCAAGAGCGTGAAGCAGAAGAGCACAGGGTGTTCGGCAGGTTATGTCCTCACGCTGCTGCTTTACAGTCGTCATACAGCGTCACGTGAATAATGATATGGAGGCCCCTTGCTGATGGACGCTATACATAGATGATCTATTTCCAGTCTGCCCTTGATACGTGGACGCTGTATACAAGCGGTGGTGTGAGAGCCGAGTCTAGCGGTGTCAAGGTAGGGAACGGGAGGGTGAGCGGACATCTTTATATTATAAGTGCATGAAACCTTTTGCAGGAAGATTGAACATTGATAAACAATACTAACATATAAACCACAATGAATACCTCTTTTTTTTTCTTATCCTTTTGGGACTGTTTACGAAATGATACTAATGCACACGAATAACGAACCTAACTGCGTGTATTATGCAAGGTGTGTGTGGAGAAACCAGCGTCTGCCTCTGCTGAATACAGAAGACCTGAAAGCGGCGAGAGAGTGCGTGACCCTCACAGCCCAGGCGAGGGGGGTTACCGGCCCTTGCTGCAGAGGCTTGCTTTATTAACTCGTGTTAGCTATATCGTTTGTTGTCATTTTTTTTTGTAATTAAACATATATTAAGAGTAGTAATGATGCTGATGAAAATAGAGAGGAGGAGGAGGAGGAGGAGGAGGAGGAGGAGGAGGAAGAGGAGGACGAGGAGAAAATAAAGGAGGAGGAAGAGCAGGAAAAGGATAAGGAGGGGAAGAATAACATAAATAATTGACATCATTATACTTTTAATGATACTACCACTGCTAATGTCGGTTTCATTTCATCTGTCAATCCACAAGCGCGAATTTTGATGGATGTGGCACATGCGCATTGTTAGTTCGTGATTCGCTGAAAATCAACTGTTACGATAAATATTCAAGCCTTTTTTTTTTAAATATATTTGAATTTTTATGTATACGAAAAAATTACATGTTATATAAATCCCAAATATGCCTATTTGCATCGATAATGTACTTTAAAAGCACATAATAGACATGCTTGTATCAAACAAACAGATCATTCGCAAACGAACAATGGCCTTTTAAATACCAACAATTTATCTCATTTCAGGTACATAAAAGATATTTGGCTCACTAAATGTTAATGAACGTTATTTTAATACTATATTGCACGTAAATCCCATAGATTATGGGGAGGCGGTGGCTGAGTGGTTAGCGTGCCGGCCCCGCATTCCGCGCGTTGTCCATGATACGGAAACGAATCCGCTGCTAACCACCTGGGATTTTTCAGTCACCGCTGAGTGGCCTAAGACTACCCACATGCTGTCCTGAAAACCACCTATCAACCCGGACTCTAGAAGAACCTGTACAACGCAAGTGAAATCACGAATGAATGAGCTCCGGGGGGCAGCATGAGCCAATAATGATGGCGCCACTATAAACAATTGCCTGCGCCATGACGGGCTCGGGCCGACCATCAGGCCCCAATGTATTAGCCTACATGTAAAAAAAATAAAAAAATAAAAAATAAATAAAAAAAGGTAAAGGGACTGTTACATTTAAAGATAACTTCTTCTTTTTCATATGTGTCCATCCTTTCTCACTCAGCCCTTCCCTTAATCCTTTATGGCAATTCTTCAACCTTCCACTATCCTTCCCTTCCTCCTCCGTCCTTCTCTTACCCTGAATCCCCTCTTCGTGCGCTTCCTTCACACAATATCCACACCGGGCCGTTACCACCCGCCGTATCAACACATCTCTTCGCGCCTTTGCAATTTCGTGAGATTCATGTTATTATTAAAGTTATATACAGGGCAGTGTGGAAGCCGCGCAGAGCTGGATTTCAGAGTATACAGGAGCGTCAGGTAAACACGGTACTTCCCGGAACGTTCAGGCAAAACAAAAAAGTTGTCAGGAAGGTAGACAAAAGACTCGATGCCTCCTCCGTACTTTGTGTACTGCGTTCACGTTTGAGAGACAGTGTCTGGCTTCTTAAACACAGAAAGATATAGAGAAGAAAGAAAACGAAAAGTAAAGGAGGAGAAGCTAGGTATAGATCAGGGGTTCCCGACCTTTTTGTTCCTCTGTACCCCTTGGGCATTTTTACAGGTTCCCGTGTACCCCTAAAAATTTAGGATAAAAAAAGATGTTTGTAATATTTTGATATTATTTTATAATGAAATCTGTATGTGTAGACTGATGATATAATTTAAATAAGTTTTGTGTACTAAAATGAGGAAATTGAAAAAAAAATTACATTGTGCAATTTGAATGCAGATTACAACACCGTGTACTATACAGTGGTGGTTATTTTCTCGGACCCAATGTACCCCCTGAAAAGTGCATATCTACCACTGGGGGTACATGTACCCCAGGTTGGGAACCCCTGGTATAGATAGAGGACAAAAAGATAAATAGATGAGAAATAATAAAATGACGAGTTCACGAGAAGCAAGGTAGGTTCATTTCACGGTCAAGGTCGTAAGCAAAATTAACCAGCTGATTCACACCTTTTATACAGACTTCACGTGTCAGAGACGGATTTTACACCCCTCCACAGAATCAAGGAAGCGGAAAGAGACGAAGGATAACTATATATATATATATATATATATATATATATATATATATATATATATATATATATATATATATATATATATATATATATATATAAGGACAGGTTCATTTCACGGATCTGTATCTTATTAATAGACAAAGACAACTCTCACCTGGCTCGCACCTGTATACTTATTAGAGGAGAGTCAGTTTTATGTTTCTCCACACAATGAAGGAAATAAAGAGACAAAATGAAAACAGGTGGGTGAGGAAGACAGGTTAATTTCACGATCTAGGATGTACACAGACACTCCTCACTTATCCCACACCTATAGAGACTTCAGGTTGGAGAGACATATTTTCGTTTCTCCAACAGACAGAGGGAGAAAGAAAGAAGCAAGAGGAAATTAAGAAAAGCCGAGAGAAAGCAGAACATAGTGTTTAATTCCATGTTGGAGAGACAGTTTCTAAGCATTCCAAAGAATAAAAAAGGGAGAAAGAGGCAACAGAAAGGAGAAGAAAACGATGAGACAAGGAGAAAGAGGCAACAGAAAGGAGAAGAAAACGATGAGACAAGGAGAAAGAGGCAACAGAAAGTAGAAGAAAACGATGAGACAAGGAGAAAGAGGCAACAGAAAGGAGAAGAAAACGATGAGACAAGGAGAAAGAGGCAACAGAAAGTAGAAGAAAACGATGAGACAAGGAGAAAGAGGCAACAGAAAGTAGAAGAAAACGATGAGACAAGGAGAAAAAGGTAACATAAGTAGAAGAAAACGATGAGACAAGGAGAAAGAGGCAACAGAAAGTAGAAGAAAACGATGAGACAAGGAGAAAGAGGCAACAGAAAGGAGAAGAAAACGATGAGACAAGGGAAAAGAGGCATAATAAATGAAAAGAAAACGATGAGACAAGGGAAAAGAGGCATAATAAATGAAAAGAAAACGATGAGACAAGGAGAAAGAGGCAACAGAAAGGAGAAGAAAACGATGACACAAGGGAAAAGAGGCATAATAAATGAAAAGGAAACGATGAGACAAGGGAAAAGAGGCATAATAAATGAAAAGGAAACGATGAGACAAGGGAAAAGAGGCATAATAAATGAAAAGAAAACGATGAGACAAGGAGAAAGAGGCAACAGAAAGGAGAAGAAAACGATGAGACAGGCAGGTTCCTTCCACGATATGACAAACAAACAACAACAACAAAAAAGAAACGTTTAGTCCCCCCAAAAAAACAGTAATGGATAACATGGGTCAGGTTATATATAAAAAGGGAAACTGATAAGAGATATATATCACGATCCCTTCATTAACTCGCCGTCATAAATAACACAGCTCGGTTCAATAAGGACATTTTACTGTCGCCGCAGAGGTATTTCCGTCGGTTTCCATTGTATAATAAGCAATAAAAGTAATTTATATATCCTCGCATGATAATTTCCCCCATCTCCTGGACTAAAAATCTGATACTAAAAATCACATTCTTCCACGGGGGTTATTTATTATGCTTTATATTAGAAATGAAGATGAGGAGATGTTGAAAGGGAATGAATATGAAGGTTAAGCGGAATTTCACTTACGTATTCAGCGGAGGGTTGGTAAAATGGAGGAAAAAGTTATAATATTTCTTTCCTTCTCTGTCATTTACATGTATGTATGTATGTATGTGTGTATGTATGTATTTTTGAGCAGCGGGCTTTTTTTTCACATTTGTTACCTTTTTTATGCCCTTGAACTGATTCCTCTGCTGTAAAAAAAAAAATGTATGTATGTATGTATGTGTCTGTGTATGTATGTAATATCGGAAAGTGAGCAAAAACTTATACCATACTTGTACAAAACGATATGAGATAGAAGAATCCGATAATTAATTCTCTCTCTCTCTCTCTCTCTCTCTCACCATTCCGGTATAAGAGGATGGGTACACAATGAGGCGCCTATAAAACTCACCAAGGGGAGGGCGGCGGTAGGGGTGGTGACGCGGGCAAACTGTGGGGCGACGAACTTATAAGCGACTTGATCCAGTTTTCTGATCGCCGCGGATAAAATTTATGGGACCCAATCTTGGCTTCGCGCCCTTCCCTTATTCCAGGCGTTCATCTGGGCGATCTGAGGGAGCTTCTTCACTCCCCTGTAGTAATAAATGGTGGATAGGAAGAGGGAGTGACGGGTGCGTTTTGTCTTAGCCTTGATAGCTTTTTTTTCGGCCTCAAGTGGAATATATAAAGAAACACAGGGACAGGTACAAACGAGGATATAGACAAAAAGACGAAAAACATACAGAATAATAGAAATATCGACAAAGACGTTATGAAGCAGACAATCGAGTTGATACGCATACATACAAACATACTGACAGAAAGACAGATAGGTACACAATCCAGGCAGACGGATTGACAGACGAATGGGCATACATAAAGAAACAGACAAAGGTTTAGGGGTATCTTTAAAAAACTACACAAAAAATATAGAAAGTTAAACAGACGCAGACGGACACAAAGCACATAGGATAAAAAGCAAGCAAAAAACACTCAGACAAACATGATAACAAACAAACGAACATGCGTAAGCGAAGAGAGGAGATGAATGCTTTAAATGTCCCGTGCAAACAAGTTAAAAGAGTTCAGCTCACGGCAAACAACGTAAAAATAAACCATTTTCAACTTGATGCCTGAGAGATGGCCGCCTCTCTCTCTCTCTCTCTCTCTCTCTCTCTCTCTCTCTCTCTCTCTCTCACACACACACACACACACACACACACACACACACACATCCATGCATTCCAAGACTAAAAACAACTACTTAATATTCCAGTGGAAACTCAGTAAGGTAGAGGCACAATTTAAACTTGAGTGTAAAAGGCTGACAGGTTGACACGATTATGATTACTATTGTTATTATTATTATTATTATTATTATTATTATTATTATTATTATTATTATTATTATTATTATTATTATTATTATCATTATTATTATTATCATTTTTATTATTATTATTATTATTATTATTATTATTATTATTATTATTATTATTATTATTATTATTATTATTATTATTATTATTATTATTATTATTATTATTATTATTATTATTATTATTATTATTATTATTATTATTATTATTATTATTGTTTTTATTATTATCAAGATTACAGTTAATATTATCATTTTTTATCATTATCACTGGTATAACGATTATTATTTTACCTTCACGTTTGCTATCCATATTAAACTTCGGCATCAACATCAAAAGCATTGAAAGTTCCCAGAGTCGGATCGAGAGCCACGCGTGGAAACACAATTCCGATTTCACGTCTCAGGTAATGGCGCCCGACGATGACATTGAACCTTCCTGGGAGCACGAAAAGTTTGCCTCGAGTCCTTCTCCATTCTCACCAGTGGCCACCTTGACCTCGAGCTGACCTCTCCTAAGCTATTCCAGGAATAAATTGCTCTTCCTTCAGTCCTTTATCACCCCTCTAACCCTCCTCCCCTTCAACATACCTTCATCAGTCGCCCTGACAATGTACATAACCACAAATCACATTCTCACCCTTTTTCCAAACGCTTCCACAGTCAGCGTTTCCTCAGCCCATTCATCATCCCTTGAGCTCCTTATCACCCCAGGAACCTTTTATAAGTCGGTCCTTTCATCCATTTTTTCACTCATCTATTCTTTACCCCATTTGAGCTTTTCTTTAGTCTTATCATTCTATCGTCATTTTTAGATCATGTCTTTGCTCTAGCTCGCTGGCTTTATCGTTCTCCTTTCTGGTTTACTCTGCTCTGTGTTTCCTTAGTTGTTCCTTTCTCCCCTCATCCTCAAACCAGGTCATCATTACGATCACCTTTATCACATATCCTGCCTCCCTATGGTTTAACCAAATTGTCGAGTCCGTGTTGGCGTTGGCTCCCGCGGGTCCATTTCTCCCCTCTGCTCTGCCACACAGTCACAACACCTATTTTTCCTCTCATATGTTACCTATAGCTTACATATGAGAGGAAGAGATAGGTGTTGGGACTGTGTGGCAGAGCAGAGGGGAGGAAAGAACCCGCGGGAGCCTATGCCAGACCAGCCTCGACATATTTGGAAGACTATAGCTTACTTTCATCTCAGCATTCTCACTGGCTCACTCCACACTAAAAAAGGTTCCATAATTGTGCCTTCCTTACATCATACTCAAAACACCTCGTCCCCTGCACTGTTACCCTCATCAGCACCACTACCTCGCCTTCCCCTAACTCTAATAACCGTCCCATCACAAGCTCTCACTCAGACCAGCTTGTCATTCCAGTCACCCTCATTAGCATCTCTTCTGCAAATCCACCACCACTACCCCCTCCCACCACCACCACGCCTGCCCCACCTTTAATCAAGGCCTCCACTTTCCCCCATACCAACCCTGCACTCCACCTCATTAACGAACCCGGAGAGCAAAATTTACAATCAAGAGAAGTAAAAAATCCGGTAAGAGAAAAGAGTGAGAGGTGAAAAATGTTAGGTGATTTCTAGCGCTCCAGCCCCACCTGCACCTCTTGGCAACTCACATCCCCTCCTACCCCCTATTCCCCCCCCCCCCTTCGACCCCCTAAAAAAATTCACAGACCTTAAAATTTTCTGGGCTTGTGTGTGAAAGCGTGAGATCCGAGTTTCATTTCAAACGATGTTTTGAATGAAGATCTGGAAGTGAGAGAAGAAAGGAGAGAGAAAGGAAGAATGGAAGAAAGAAACGTTGGCAACGAGGAGAGGTAACAGGAGGTGAGAGAGAAACAGGAAGAGGAGGAGGAGGAGGAGGAGGAGGAGGAGGAGGAGGAGGAGGAGAAGAAAGAAGAGGGTGGAGAATAGGAAAAAACATCAGAAAAAAAAGCGAAGGGAGGAAAGGAAACTAGATGACAAAGTGGAAGACGACGACGACGAGGAGGAGGAGAAGGAGGAGGAGGAGAAAAATAAATGGAAGGAAAAAGGCTAAAGGAAGAGAATGAGGATGATAAAGTGGGAGGAGGAGGAGGAGGAGGAGGAGGAGGAGGAGGAGGAGGAGGAGGCTGAGTGGTTAACGTGACGGTGCTGCGTCCAGGACGAGGCGGGTTCGCGCCCCGCTCGGTGCCACAAGCTGGGATTTTTCAGTCACCGCCGAGTGGCCTAAGACTACCCACATGCTGTCATGAAGACCACCTGTCAACCCGGACTCTAGATTCAAGAATCAAAGAAGAGCTTTGGGGGACAGCATGAACCAATGCAAGATGGCGCCACTATAAACACTTGCCTGCAATACAACGGGCTGGCAATAAGAAAGCCTGTGTACCTTTCTTACCACGATATATCTCCTCACCTACCTACCTGCCAACCTACCTACCTACCTACCAACCTATCTACTTGCGCTGGCCGGCTTTTCCGCGGCACCCGTTTACAATCCAATCTACAAACAGTTTCACACGAGCAAACTTTCTGGCGTTTTCTCATATTTTTCTACTTGTATCTAGTAATTGTGCAGTCACCCCAGGAGCCTCTTTCCTTTGTCTCACGATGATAATAAGTATTTGTTTTACTTAAGACTAATCTATTACTTTAAGCAGATATATATAATAGAGACAAAGGAAAGTGGTGCGGGGTGACTCTACACAATCACTTAAAAGATATCCGTGCTGCCAGAAAAGAAAAACTGCTAAAAGATATCAGATGACGTCCTCGGGTGAAGTCGCTTTAATTAAAAACACCTTTTCCCACTCATCAACTAATAAATACCAACTCCATTAATTAAAACAACGTCCTTCACCTTTCACTGTAAATATCACAAATCTCTATTACTAATTTAACCTCCCCTGATACCCAGAAAAATATAGTCATCCCCAAATACCATGCAAACAACTTTTAAATCTCACAAGACACGCAAGCAAAAGATAGTTAGTCATATCTCTTCTTCTTCTCTTTTTGTTTAACGTCCTTATTTTGTCTTCCACATATACGTAAAAACTGAGTCAACACACATTAACTCTTTCCTCCACTATACTCATCTGATTCAAGCCCAGAAAGAGCCGCCCTTGTTCCTATTCCGCGGACTTCATGAAGGAAGCGTCCAGATTTTCATATCCCAAACCGCCAGAGCGTATATACATAAGATACAGGCCGTGTGTGTATTGTATTTGCATATCTCTGAGAACACACTGGAAGGGAAAGGGGCGGTGGAGGGGAAGATAATATATTGAGGAGGGGAGAGAGAGAGAGAGAGAGGGAAAGAGGGAGGAAAGAGAATATACAGAAATCAGGTAAAATCTTCCTGGAATAATTCTCAGCTAATGAATGCTTCTTCTTGGGAGACAGGTAAATGTGAAGAGAATAAATGCAAGGAAATGAGAAGCAGAACGTAGGAAGTAAAAGAAAAGATAGGAAAAGAGAACGAGAAAAAAATAAGACGGAAAAAGAGAAAGTGTAAAGAAAGGGGAGACAAAGGAAATATAAGCAACAGAGAGAGAGAGAGAGAGAGAGAGAGAGAGAGAGAGAGAGAGAGAGAGAGAGAGAGAGAGAGAGAGAGAGAGAGCAGTAATAATCAGGACAATTGAAAACGAAGATGGAAAAAGGAGGAAGAAAATGAATGAGAAAATATAGCTAAGGGCAGATAGGGAGAGAGTCCATTGCAAGGCCGGATACTAACTTCCCCTCGTTAGGCGAAACAGATCTCCCAACATTTGATTTGGGCAGATTGGACAGCGGCGTGCGGGGAAGGGCGGAGTGCGGGCGAAGCAGTGCATGGAAGTGTCTCGTGTTTGCTTGTAGTGATAAGCTGCGGCTTCTAAAATACGAGCAAACACGTTGGAACACACACACACACACACACACACACACACACACACACACACACACACACACACACACACACACACACACACACACACTCTTGCTATCTTCCGAAATCTCTACCAAAATAAATGATCTAAATATTTCCTTCTGACGGGAAGATCAACGGTCATATTGTTAAACATTTCGGCGCCCAAACACAAGGCTTTCGAAAGAGTAATGGACATTTCCAGGGGTAGTTTTATGGCCCTGGTGGTATTTTAACCCTTCTTCTGTACCATGAAACGAAAACAACACTAATTAGAGCCCGATTGATAATTTGGGCCTTCGGGAAGTGTTGATGTGAGAGGCGGCAGTATCTGAGAATACCGACCCAAAGCCAGGTGCCCTTCCCTCCGAAGCGAGTGCGCAAAACGAGTGCACAAAAAATATAAATAAATAAATAAATCCATAAGAATGTGTGTGTGTGTGTGGAAAGCGTTCGTGATGCAGCTTTAAGTTTCCGTATCGACACTTTACAAGCAACTTTTTTTTTCTTTTCCTCTTTTCAATCTCCTCTAAATCGTGTCATCAGTCTGCGAAACTCCTGTGCAATTATCGCGCGACTCACTCCGGGGCAGACTGATATAATTGCTCTGATTTAACATGAAGGGTCGCCACTAATCTATCCTGTGACAAGGTGCTGAGATGAGAGGGATGAGAGGAGAGGGAGGGAGGGAGGATGGGAGGGTGTGAAGGAGGTCTATCAAAAGAAGTAATGTGGAAGTGGAGAGTAAGGTGAGAGGCAGCGAGGAAGGCTCAGAAAAGTGAGGAAACAAGGGGAGAGGGGAGAGAAAATAAATTAATGCTTGGAGGAATAAAATGAATAACAAGATAGCGGATGAAAATACGAGGGGATAGGGAAACTATCAAGGATGCGGAACAAAGGGAAGACATGCGTGTGAGGAAACAAAACACAACAACTATTGGCAACTCATCGTAACAAGAGTAGCCAACAACTGCCATGGACCCAGAACAGAACAAGCGGTCTTAACACAACCGAGTTTTTTTTAAGGTGTATATTTAAGGCTTAATTAAGCAGTAATTACCTCGATGATTTCAATGTGCTCTCCGTCACGTGCTTCACTCATTGATTATATCAACAACACTTCTTACAGCGAAACATGCAAATGGCTCTTCTAACAAAAACAGATGGTGATTCTAATTGTATAAGCACTTTAAAGTTCGTGAGGTGTCTTGCTGCTCCCCTCTTGAAAGTGTTCTAGTCGTAGCATGTATAGGTGTAAGTAGACCTTTAAAATTAATAGGAATGGAGGGAGCATTACAAACTTTGCTCTTTTCCGTCAAATTTAATACCTTCATTTGTAAATTATGATACTTTGATTTAATTTACCTTTACATGATCGTGATCACAAGTACATGTCGCACGATAATTGAAGATTTAATTAAAAGCCTTGCCGACGAGGAGCAGAGTGACAGGCGTGCCAACAGTGTCACGGCGACCTTTCGGCCTAATACTTCCGCGTCCCGGTAATGGTTATTTCACGACACTTAATTGATTGGCTTACCTGGCCTTGGCGTCGACACCCGCCACTTTGTCTTTGGTTACAATTTCAGCGCCGCACACACACACACGCTTGAATGGTCACTGGAGGGTGAAGGCAGGAATGAAACACAGGTCAGGTGACTCGCGCTTTGATATAATAGAAAACGCACGCCTCTTGTGGTTAACTTGATTAGGTAACGTCAGTTTTTCATCAATGATTCAAGAAAAGACATACAATAAAACGTATACAGTGATACAATTTTACATTAAATAAAAATACAAAATGAAAAACACGATGCGATTGTCATTAAAGGCAAAATAATAAGCAAGTAACAATACAAATACGTAGCGGCAGGCGTCGCCGTGACGGGGCGGGCAGACGCGGCAGCTTCATGGCGGGCGGCAGGGCGAGGCTAGGCTGAGGGTTGTTGCCTGCTGACCAGCCGCTCGTGCGATGCCTGACTCCTTACGAACTTTTGAATTATTCATTACAAAAGTCATGATCTCCACAACAATTTACACATGCCCCTGTCAACTTGGCCGCCTCACACACAGAAATTAGATAGATAACAATAATTCAATCTGCCTTGAACAGCAACTGTTGAGTGTACTCAATTTCCTTTCTGGATGTCTCGAGACAACTCACGAGGCTGTTCGAACACCTCCATGACCCCCACGCGTTTGGCTCATTTTGTTATTAAAATAATGCATAATCAAGTTGCAATAAAAGAAATCATCGCAAGAGAAAAAAATAGTTACTGCAATAAAGTTACGACTAGAGACAAGTTATCATGACGAAAGACAGACAGACAGACAGACACAGACAAACAAACATCCGTTCCCTTCCCGTTTTCCTTAATTTCTAGAGATTGCCGATCATGCGGAATCCCACGCTCAACTGGACAGACACCAACACCCTTCAAAATCTTCATCAAGAATCCTTATGAATGAGGTAGATTTTGTGCCAAAGAGAACTCTACACCTCATTTGTGGATGATGCGTCACACAGATCTGAAAATATTAGTACTCGTTAATACGGTTGGCGCACCATCTATAAACAACAGGGAAATGGTAGGCAGGAAGTGGAGCAGGATAAGAGTTTTCATCTATATAAATAAATGAAGGACAAAGACAGGACATGGTACGGCAGGGAACGTTTGAGTCTTCTATTGGAGACTCACATGTACCCTGCCGTGCCCCCGCCTGTCATGCGTCACGGGCTAAAAACTGACGGCAGCTTGTAAAGGAGAGGCGGCAAGATATATACATGTCCCCGTGGTGAAAGAGCAACAGGTGGTGTGTGTGTGTGCAAGTGCTGGAGGCGGAGACGCTAAAAGAATGAGAGTTACCGTTGAGCCTGAAAGCTATTCTTTATATATATATATATATATATATGGTGTATATACAGTATGCGTATATATATATATATATATATATATATAGCTATATATATATATATATATATATATATATATATATATATATATATATATATATATATATATATATACTTATATATATATATATATATATATATATATATATATATATATATATATATATATATATATATATATATATATATATATATATATATATATATATATATATATATATATATATATATATATATATATATATATATATATATATATATATATATATATATATATATATATATATATATATATATATATATATATATATATATATATAGACTGGAAGAGGCATTGTTAAAGTTTGAAAAAGAGAAGTGTTTATGAATAGCACGGATCGCAATTCAGGCACCAAATAATCACTGTTGAATCCCGACTGAGGCAAACAATGACCGATAGTTGGGAGATAGATGTGTTTTTAACCTGATATGATATCTGGACATTCAAATTAGAACAAAGAGGATTAATTGCTGGCGGCGCTGAATCTCGCCGCTGCCTCTGTCCCGATACAGTCCCCTCCTCCACTGCCTGCGCAATCCCCTCCCCATGCCCTCACCGCCACCCCTCACCTGCTTCCCCTCGCCACTGTCACTCCACCCAGCACCACCACCACCCCTTCCACTCACCACCCTTCCTGATGGTGTTTTCCTTCATTACCAATCCTTCTCTACCTCTACCCCTCACCACCCCTTCCGATAATGACTTCCCCATTATCCTTACCAATACATCCCCCTCCCTCCCACTCACCAATCCTCCGTTATTATCAATCCTTACCCACCCCTCCTAATCATGCTTTTCCCTTCGTAATTACCAATCCTCCCTCACCTCACCCGATACTGTCCCTCCCTCCCACTGCCGCCACTCCCTTCCTTCCCTTCACGACGCCCACCACCACACCACTTCATTTCCACCACGCACTCTCTATTCTGTCCATCCCTTTAAAACACTCATCACAGCAAACACTATTCTTCTATCCAGCACGCCTCCCTCTACTGCCTCGAACCCTTCACCCTTTACTAATCTCCCATTATTCCTATCCTCCCGTATCCCTTATATACCAGTTTCAAGACTTTCCTTTATCGTCCTTTATTCTTTTTCTCATTATACTAGTTTTCCCCACCACCTTTCTTTTTTAACGTTCTCTTATTTAAAGTTTCCTCTCTAAGACAATGATTTCTCCTTTTAACTCGTTCGAACCCACGTAGGAATCGTTTTCATTGCTGTTTTTTTTAATTATAAGCCCAATATACTAATTATTTCTCCCACCACCTTTCTTTTTTAACGTTCTCTTATTTAAAGTTTCCTCTCTAAGACAATGATTTCTCCTTTTAACTCGTTCGAACCCACGTAGGAATCGTTTTCATTGCTGTTTTTTTTTTAATTATAAGCCCAATATACTAATTATTTCTCCCACTACCTTTCTTTTTTAACGTTCTCTTATTTAAAGTTTCCTCTCTAAGACAATGATTTCTCCTTTTAACTCGTTCGAACCCACGTAGGAATCGCTTTCTTTGCTGTTTTTTAATCATAAGCCCAATACAATAATTATTTCTCCCAAAAGACTTTCCATTTTTTATCATGTTTTCCATTAACACTTCTCTCCACGATATAGAGTTCCCCATTGTCCCTCTCTCTTTCACACTTTCCTATCCTCATTCTGCAGCCTCATCACCTTTTCAACCCTAATTGCCTTTTCTTAGCTTTAACGCACCCCCTTCCATCATCAACTCTGCAGCCTCATAATAACATCCCCATTTCCTTGTCTTAGCGCACCAACTCCCATGATTAACTCTACAACCTCATAAAAATATCCTCAATACCTCTTCTGTATTTTACCCACCAACCTCCATTATCAATCTGCAACCTCATAAAAATATCCTCAATACCTCTTCTGTATTTTACCCACCAACCTCCATCATCAACTCTGCAACCTCATAAAAAAAATAGCCTTATTACTCTTCCTGTATTTTACCGTACAAACCCCCATTATCAACTCTACAACCTCATAATAATATCCTCATTACCCTTTCTGTATTTTACCGTACAAACCCCCATTATCAACTCTGCAACCTCATAATAAGATCCCCCATTACTTTTCCCTTGTTTTACCGTACCGACTCCCATCAACGTGTTCCCCTTAACAGTCCCTCTCTCTTTCACATTTTCCTATCCTAAGTCTGCAGCCTCATTTTACTTCATTACCTTTCCTTTGTTTTTACCGTATTAGCTCTCGTTATCAAGTCTGCAGTCTCATAACAAAATCCCCATTATCTTTTCCTTATTTTACCGTGCCTACAACCATTATTAACGTGTTCCCATTCTCAGTCCCTCTCCTCGACACTGTTTCCCTTCCCGTGCGTCCCAGCCCACATAACCGCCCCTTTAACTGGCCCACCCAACGCGAGCAAATCGTCTTGGTTGCCTGACTCAGGGGCGTATCTCCCGGATCTTGATGGCGGGACGGACTTAAGTGTCACGCTAACAGCTGCAGCGATGGCCGGAGGAGACTATTCTTGCCTCCACGGTGGGCTCCCTATCGCATCCGGCTACCAAAAGACTCTGGGCCATATTCGTAAACATTTCGGGGCCTAAGCATAAATATTTACATAAGAACATAAGAACATAAGAACGCAGGAGTCTACAAGAGGCCGGTAGGCCTGTACGAGGCAGCTCCTTTGACCCTAGGCTCCCGTGTATCTAACCCCACCTAATATCACTGTCCATGAATTTATCTAGTCTATTTTTGAATGTGATAATTGTATTGGCACTCACCACATGACTGCTAAGCCTATTCCACTCATCCACCACCCTGTTAGTAAACCAATTTTTGCCTATGTCCCTGTTGAATCTGAATTTATCCAGTTTAAACCCATTACTTCGTGTCCTACCCGGTTCTCTTACCAACAAAACCTTATGAATGTCTCCCTTATTAAAGCCCTTCATCCATTTATAAACCTCGATCATGTCTCCACGCACCCTTCGCCTTTCTAGAGAATGCAAGTTTAACTATTTGAGTCTTTCCTCGTATGGCAAGTTTCTCAACCCAAAAGACAAAGTCTTTGCAATTTTGGGCATTTTCAGGGGTAGTTTAATGATCCTGGTGGTAGTTTTGACCCTTCGTCTGTACCACCAATCTAAAAAAGGACTCATTAGAAACTGACTGATTTCCTGTTTGGCCTTCGGAGATTGTTGACGTGAGAGGCGGAAGGGTCTGAGAACACCAACCTCAGCCCCCACGCGATGCTTCCCAAGGCCACACGCACCACCAGCAGCGCCTCAAGGTTTCGGTAGTAACCTTCGGGGAGTCCCAAAGCCATTGATCATCAGCTCGTCCCCGCAGCGCCGCCACCACGTGTGTTTTGTGGGTTCTCAGGGTCCCGCTCTCAGTCTTATCGATGGGGACGCAGACTCGGCTCAGTTTGGCTTAGTGTGCCTTGGTTTGGCTTGGCCTGGCTTGGCTTGTGAAGGTGTGAAATGATAACTATGGGACGATGGGTACGTGTGTGTGTGTGTGGGGGGGGGGTTATGTTTTATGTGCAATTCTTCTTTATGGACGACAGAGCAATCCAAGAAAACACACACACACACACACACACACACACACACACACACACACACACACAAGGAGACAAACACAAATAAACAAACAAACATCATCCATCAACCCAGAAGAGTACACGTCCTCAGTGATCAAAATAAATGGAAAAGTCTACAAAAACTGGACCTTCACGTAGCCTTCGAATCAACATCCGAGCCAAGGAGGAGGAGGAGGAGGAGGAGGAGGAGGAGGAGGATGGGGGAGACAGCAGCAGAGGGGCAAGATTAACCTCCGACGAGAATAGAATCGGCTTGGGGCAGCTCGACCAACCTCCACAAAACCTAAATCTTTGTGGCATAAATGGTTCCGTGGCGAAGAGAGACAGAGAGGGATGGATCGAAGGGGGAAGAGAGAGAGAGATTAAGCTTTGTGTGTCTGTCGGTCTGTCTGGGTGGGTGCGTGGTATTAAGGGCAGGACTGGAAGGAAAGGAAAAGGGGGAAGGGGGACATGAGGAAAGGAGGGAAGGAAAGGAGGGAGGAGAAGACGAAAAAAAAAAGGGGACCAACGAGAAATTAAGTTAACTGAGGGAGGATCGTTAACGTAAGGCCCCAGAACGTGATGAACGACCGCAGATTAAAGAGAAAACGATGATATACGAGTAGATAAAGCGTACTACTTCCCCCTCCTCTCCCCACACACCCACACACTCACGCACACACACAAACGCACAAGCACACACACGCACACACACACACACACACACGCGCGCCTTTTTGCATGCAAGTAAAACGGTTTTAATTTCCTCGTAACTTCCAAGAATTATGCACGAAGGTGGATATTCCATTAAAGGTATGCACGAAGAGAGAGAGAGAGAGAGAGAGAGAGAGAGAGAGAGAGAGAGAGAGAGAGAGAGAGAGAGAGAGAGAGAGAGAGAGAGAGAGAGAGAGAGAGAGAGAGAGAGAGAGAGAGAGAGAGAGAGAGAGAGAGAGAGAGAAAAAGAAAGAGAAATATTCAAGAAAAGAGGAGAAATTTGAATGCCCACTACAGGAACTCAGCAACTATACCTGAAACACCAAACCCTAAAAAGAAAGGGAAAGAGAACGAGGGCGAGAAAAAGAGCACTGTGGGGGAAGAAAGTGCTGCGTAGGTATGATATTCTGACGACGATAAGAACGAACCACGCCGGAGGGGAATAGAGGGAGGGGGGAAATAGCCCGCGGGGGCAAAAAAAATAGCGAGATGAAAGAATACGGAAGGGATGAACGGGAAAAATATTTGGACCTGAATGGACTTAATACCTTTTTTTAACTTCTTTCCAGCGACAGCTTAAGTAATTTTGGATCGCTTCTGTCCCTGGAAATCCAATTAACTGCGGCCGACGGACGTAGAGGGAGCGAGAGGAACGAAAGGAGTAGTGGAGGGGAGGAAAAGGAGGAGAAGATGGAGAAGGAGAGGAGGAAGAGAGATAAGGAGGGAGAGTTTCAAGATAAGACGAGGCAGAGAGAAGGAGAGTTATGATGGAAAGGTGTAACTGCAAGGTATAATTGAGGGTCCAGGCGAGAAAAGAAGGAAGAAGGCAGAAGGAGAAAGGGAGGAGAGATAAGAAGGGAGAGTTTCAAGATAGAAGACGAGGAGGAGAGAGGAGAGTTATTATGGAAAGGTGTAGCTGTGAGGTATAATTGAGGGTCCAGTCGAGAGAAGAAGGAAGAAGGCAGAAGGAGAGAGGGAGGAGAGTTTTAAGGAGGGAGAGTTTCAAGATAGAAGACGAGGAGGAGAGAGGAGAGTTATTATGGAAAGGTGTAATTGCGAGGTATAATTGAGGGTCCAGTCGAGAGAAGAAGGAAGAAGGAGAGAAGGAGTTATTAAGGAGGGAGAATTTCAAGATAGAAGACGAGGAGGAGAGAGGAGAGTTATGGTGGAAAGGTGTAACTGCGAGGTATTACTGAGGGTCCAGTCGAGAGAAGAAGGAAGAAGGCAGAAGGAGAGAGGGAGGAGAGTTTTAAGGGGGAAGAGTTTCAAGATAAGACGAGGAAGAGGAGAGAAGGAGAGGTGAAATAAGTGAGGTATAAATGCGGGTCCAGACGAGAGAAGAAGGAAAGGAGGCTAAAGAGGGAGAGAAGAGCAGAGATAAGGAGGGAGAGTTCCGAGGTAAGAGGAGGAAGAGAGAGGAGGAAACTTATGAAAAAGTGTAAGTGTGGCAAAATTGAGTGTCCAAGTGAGAGAACAAGAAAAGGAGGCAGAAAAGAGAGAGAGAGAGAGAGAGAGAGAGAGAGAGAGAGAGAGAGAGAGAGAGAGAGAGAGTGGGAGAGAGGGAGGAAAGATAAGGAGGGAGAGTTCCAAGGTAAGACGAGGAGGAGAGGAGAGGAAACTTATGAAGAAGAGGTGTAAGTGTGAGGTATAACTGAGTGCCCACACGAGAGAAAAGAAGAAAAGGAAACAAAAGAGGAAGACAAGAGCAAAAAGAGAGGAAAAGAGTAGAAGACAAAAAAATCGTTAATGAAAAAAAATGAGTCTGCCAAGAACTTTCCGTCACTCAGGTAATAAGTTTTAATCCAAATTCATATAAGAAAAAAACTGTGGGCCCCGAAAGTAGAAAGGTCGGTTATTTTTTTCCTTTTTATCATCCTGCATTTGGGCTCGGCGGGTTCTTTACTTAGTCAAATTTCAAAGGAAGCAAGGATCAAGATTTTCCCAGCAAGTCCCTGGACTTTGAACGGCGAGCTTCCTGTTGACTCTGCAAACTTGAGAAGGCGCGCTCTATATCAGGATGACGGGCAGGAGGAGGAGGAGGGGGAGGAGAAGGGGGAGGAGGAGGAGGAGGAGGAGGAGGAGGAGGAGGAGGAGGAGGAGGAGCAAAAGTAGGAGCAGGACCAGGAGCAGGAGGTAGAGCAGCAGAAAGTAAAAGGAAGAAGAGGTAGAAAAGTGGGAGGAGGAGGAGGAGGAGCAAAAGTAGGAGCAGGACTAGGAGCAGGAGGTAGAGCAGCAGAAAATAAAAGGAAGAAGAGGTAGAAAAGTGGGATGAGGATGAGGTGGAGGAGGAGGAGGAAGGGAAACGAAAGCAGGAGCAGAAGCAATTGCAGTAACAGTAGCAAAAGCAGAAGCAGGGGTAGGAGGTAGAAGAGTAAGAAGTTGAACTGCAGGAGAATGGTGACGGAGAGAAGCCAGTGTAGACGGTGTATTGATCACTATGCCGATGATGACGAAGGTGATAACGACAGAAAAAAAGAGGAAAGGGAAGGAAGCAGAAATAATTACAAACACCAATAATACCAAGAGTAACAACAACAATGAGCAACAAAAACAGTTAATCTCTCGCTACATATTACATCTTCCTCTATCTATCAACATCTATCTATCTCTCTGTCTGTCTATCTATCTATGTGTGTATATTTCTCTCTGCGGGTAACCTCTTCAAGCAGAGTAACAACACTCCATTCTATTGTTACAACCGCAGGCTTACCAACATAACGAAGGTGGTAACGAATGAGAGAATAGGAAGGGAAGGAAGCAAAAAATAAATAAATAAATAAATAAAACGCAAAAATAGAAAGAGTAACAATAACAAAGAGTAAGAAAAACAGTTAATCCCGCGTTACGTATTACATCTCTCTCTCTCTCTCTCTCTCTCTCTCTCTCTCTCTCTCTCTCTCTCTCTCTCTCTCTCTCTCTCTCTCTCTCTCTCTCTCTCTCTCTCTCTCTCTCTCTCTCTCTCTCTCTGCAGGTAATCCTCTCAAAGACAAACCCCGTAAGAACACTCCGCTACATTGTTACAACCACAGACTTAACCATTTTTTTCTAACTGACTCCAAGTAAATCCCGGGAAGTGTTTAAGAGAAAGTGTGAAAAACGTTAATACCACTCTTCTTGGTAGGGCAACAATTACCACCGCCCCTACGTATATCACGATTTCCCTCACCTCAGCACGCAGGTATTAGGTACGTAATCAATAGGAAGGAGGTTTGTCTCGCAGCTGTGCCTTGGTGCTTGGCTGTGAGGTGTTCGAGCATAAGTGTGAAGTGGAGTGTATATAAATCACCGTGTCCTCATCGTTAAGACTGTGCGTGAGTATATAATCAGTGAACTATTTGTCTCGTAGGTACGCCTCTGAGGTTATTAGGTATTCAGGTAAGGTGTAACAGGTGATATAAAGATCAACGTTGCCAGATTGTCATATTCAGCCTCCTATGTTTGCCGATTTCCGACCCCCAAACTGCCTCCTCGACCCCAATAACTGCCTTCATATATAGTTATCGTTAAAATGGTTAATTATTGGTGCTTTTGGCAATAGCTATGGCTCAGAAACCGGTAAATACGAAGCTCTGAGTACGATAATCTAGCAACGGTAATATAGTTACAGTACCCTCATCACATAGAGCTTAAGGGGCTATTACACTGGGCAAATTTTCCGTGGATCTTCAGTCAAACCACGATTTCCGCTACCGTGGTTCTCAATTGTTTGTTGTTATTGCTGCTGATGAAGATGGTGGGCAATACCGTCGTCCTTTGGTGAAATCTGCCTTAGCTTTGGAAGATCGTGGACACGTCAGAAAACCAATGAAATATGAGAACCACGCCAGCGGAAATCGTGGTTTGACTGGAGATCCACGGAAAATTTGTAAAGTGTAATAGCCCCTTAAGGTGGGCCCGTAAAAGTCCACACCCAACAAGTTTCTTCCGCAGGTGTGTTTCAGCGACTGTCAGATATTCCAGCAGAAGCGTGACAGGAAATACGCCAAACCACAACATTGAAAAGTGCGTAGAGGAGCGGCATAACATTCCCACAAGCCCCGAGAAAAACAAGATGGAGATAAAGAGGCGGGAAAGCGACGATAAGGGGGGAGAGGTAAAAAAAAAAAAAAAGAAGTGAGGGAAATCAGGGAAATGTTGCCCCGTGAGATAAGAGGTATGACAGGAAACACGAGAACGATGGATGGGATGAAAAAAAAGGAAAGGTAAAGGAAAACTGCGGTGGTGTAAAAGAGAAAAGAAAAGCAAGGTTGGTAGAGCATGTCTGAAGAAAACCAGAGATAAGGCATGAAAAGATTAAGGCAAGGCAGCACGGAATAGAAAATAATGAACGCAAGTTAAAAGAAAACCAAGAAAAGAGTGAGGAATGAAAAAGCAAAAGCAAGGAAAGGTTGGTTGGGCTAGAACAGATATGAACCAGCAGAGTAAAGCAGACCAATCTCAGAAAATAGCCAAGCGGAGCAAATAGACACAGAGAAAGAAAGTAAAGATAAGAAATATAAAATCCAAGTCAAAAGGAGGAAAGGTTGAACACGGAGGTCAGGACAGAGAAGGCGGACACTAAGCAAGGAAGAAAACGTACAGCAGTGTTACCAAAGTCAGTAGAGTGTGACACCTGCCTTGGTAACAGTGGTCAAGAGTGTCATTTCCGCGGTGTCATTGCCGGGCTGCTCCCTGTCACCGCGTGGGCTTGGCACCCGACGCCCAGCACTGTGCCAGGCGCCGCGACACTCGAGTGGGGCCGCGAGTGATGATGCCATTGCTCCCCCCTGCCCCTCCGACTGGTGCCTCTACCCCAGCCCCCCCCTCCTCCTCCCCCAGTGGCTCCCTCCCTCCCTCTCTCGGTGCGCCCTTCAGCTGGTCACTTTTTCTGGTCAAGCTGCGTCACTTCCTGTTTCTCTTCCTGTTTCTATTTACTACCGCTTAACTTTTTTCGCCCTGGAAGTTAGATTGTTTGCTCGTTTTTTTCCTCTCTCTCTCTCTCTCTCTCTCTCTCTCTCTCTCTCTCTCTCTCTCTCTCTCTCTCTCTCTCTCTCTCTCTCTCTCTCTCTCTCTCTCTCTCTCTCTCTCTCTCTCGTAGCATATAAATTATGACTCACTAATTACACGTCTAAATGGATCAAAGATGGTCAGACTTCCTAAGCACGTTTTCTCTCCTTTAATAATTAAATGAATTTTTCTATTAAAATAAAACATCCCTTGTCTGTAACACACGAATAAAAAAGAAAAAGAAAAAAAGAAAACATGTCCATAGACCAGTAAGAAAACCTAAGAAAATATTATTCTGCTCCCTTCCCACACACACAAAAAAAAGAAAACATAATACTGGTGATAAGGGGAAACTTTAGAAAAAAATATCACATAACCAAATCACGCCCCGGAAATGATGTCCACTAAGGAAGGGGGAGAGAAGGGGAACAGGGCCATAACGCCACAGCTCAAGATAAGAGACGCATCCTCGCCTTCAGCCCTTATTTACATGCCGCCTCATTTCCTTAAGAGGAGCCAAATGGGGCAATGAATAGCAAGGGCGAGGATGAGGAAGGCAGCCCGCTCTGACGCCTCGCCCCTCGCCACTCGCCTTGTTCTCTTGCGGTTGCTCCTTCCCTTCCCTCAGTAGACAGCACCAGGGACCGTTTTCTTAATTGGTGCAAGGACTGGGCGCAAGGAAGAGCTGGCGTGAGATCGTGTCGTCATCAGCCTCTTCGGTCTCCCAGGGTGATAAGGGATGAGGATATAGGTAAAGGAGGAGAGTAAGGATGGAGACTATGGAGGAAAGTATGAAGTGTTGGGATAAAGAGAAAAGGCGCAGGAAGGATGTGAGTGAGAGATGAGGAAAAGAGGGAGAAGGGAAGCAAAAGAAGAAGAAAGGAAGGGAAACGGAGAAGAAAGAGAAGAGAACGAAAGAAGAAATATGATAAACTTTTGCAGAGAAGAGGAAGAAAACAAAGAGAAGAAACAGAAGAAAAGAACTACATAAGAGAAATATAAACTTTTGCAGAGAAGAAAGGAAGAAATCAAAAAGGAGAAGAAGAAAAAGAAAATAACTACAGGAGAGAAATATAAACTTTTGCAGAGAAAAAAGGGAAGGAGAGGAAAAGGAGAAGAAGAAGGAGGAGAAAGATAAAGAAACTGTACTGACGGCATCGAGGAAAGTTACTCACACACACACACACACACACACACACACACACACACACACACACACACACAAATTGATCATCACATAGCTCATCTTAGAGGCCTAATGAACAGTGAAACAGGATCTTCCCTCCATTGCCTTCCCTTTCATGTGACGCCCCCAGAGAGTGTGTGTGTGTGTGTGTGTGTGTGTATGTGTGTGTGTGTGTGTGTGTGTGTGTGTGTTTACTTACTAAAATCGATGGCCTTGAGGAAGTTGATGAGGCAATAAGGGGAAGGTGGATGCATACCTCACCTTCCACACCTTTACAATATTTACAAGTAGGTACGATGCGATCCGACAGAGGGGAGAAGGAGGAGGAGGAGGAGGACTACGACAGAGTTACGAATAGAAGGGACATACATTCGAAAGGGGGACAAGAGAGTAATGAGTGAACTAAGCAAGGTCTACAGAATCATAGCCTCCTCACAAGCAACTCACACTAACAGCGGAAGACACACAGCCATTACTATTTTTTTTTACATCAGAGGACACGGCTCAAGGGCAACAAAAAGGGTACCAAAAAAAAAAAAAAGCCGCTACTCGCCGCTCCCATAAAAGATAAAAGAAGCCAAAAGAGAGGTAAATTTCGGGTGGAGAGGTGTCTTGTTCCTACTCTGAAGAGACCTCGAAATGTGCCACTCAAGTAAAATTAAGTGACAGCGAGAAAGATTCGAGCACTGCACGACGTAGCCTAACCCAACTCCCCAAAACGAAATAACAGTAAAACGCTCATAATACAAATTCGCATCGATACTTAAATTCCATGCTAATCCGGTGAATATATTACGATAATGCAGGAAGCTGAGTGTCAGTGAAGGAAGCTGGTGAATTTTAGCCGACATAAATGATGCCTCCAATTAGCCTCCATTCTCGTCCGTGAAAAGTGAGATGAAGCTGTTAGCGAAGTGACTGACAGCGACCTTGGAGGATAACAAATAATGGAAGGTAGTGACAGGTGTTCAGTTTTTGGTGTGAGAGAGAGAGAGAGAGAGAGAGAGAGAGAGAGAGAGAGAGAGAGAGAGAGAGAGAGAGAGAGAGAGAGAGAGAGAGAGAGAGAGAGAGAGAGAGAGAGAGAGAGAGAGAGAGAGAGAGAGAGAGAGAGAGAGAGAGAGAGAGAACCAATTGTAGATAAGGAGGAATACGGAGGAAAGGCATGCTTACCTACTACATACGTTTATAAACAAGAGTAAACACACACACACACACACACACACACTCGCACACACACACACACACACACACACACACACATGTCACGATTAAGTGCTGGAAAAAAGGAGGAGAAGGTGAAGGAGAACGAAAAGGAGAGGAGAAGGAGGAAGAGGGGAGGATAGGAGGAGAAGGAGGAGAGGAAAGAGGAGCGTAAGGAAAACAAAGCGGCCCCGCACTATACAAGGTTTCCCTCTTACTAACTCCTCCAGCAGCACTCCGGAGAGCATGTGGGGGGCGGCCTTCCCTTCCCTCCACCCCTAGACGAGTTGCCTACGCCCCTCCTTGCCTCCCTCCCTCCAGATGCCGATACAGCAAGCCCAGGACGCGGCGGCGGCGGCGGGCATAAGGCTTCATGGAGAGAGGATAAACGCTCGGGAGGAAAAATGGTCCAAGCTTTCCTTTTTATGCCCAAGTTTGGCGGGAGAATGGAGGTTGATTGCTCCGACACGCATGAGCAGGGAGGTTTTCTGGTTTCTGTTCGCGAACCGGGACTCAAAAATACATGATGATAAGGGACACAGACAGGTAGACAGACACAGGCAAACAGAAATAGACAGGTAAATAAACAGACTGACTCCCCCCCCCCCCCCCAACACACACGCAAACTCCACGCACACTAGTTTGCCCTTTAAACCCACGCAAATCCCCTCTTCAACCCCTCTTAACACCTCTCTACTTGATGAGACACAGACAGGCAGATAAACATAGGCAAACAGGAATATAAACACTCACACAGACACATCCACATGCCATTCCTACTAGTTTGCCCTTTACATCCACGCAACACCTCCACCACCATCACCACCACCACCATCACCACCACCACCGCCACCACATCCTCCCTCACAATGACCTAATACGAGAGAAAGTAAAAGAATGAGCCTTGTGCTAAAATTCCCCTTTCGTGATTTTTTTTAGTCCTAAAGTGGAGTGACAGAGAATAATGACCCACGCATGAGAACAAAATAAGGAAAAAGGCAGATAAATGAAAGAGGAAGAAGAGAAAGTGGGGGAGGAGGAGGAGGAGGAGGAGGAGGACAGCCTTATGAATAGAAAGGACATAAAGTAGAAAGGGGGCCAAGAGGGTAATAGGCGATCTAAATATATATATATAAACACGTGGGTAGGTTGAGAGTCTGACACGGCTTAGTCACCGGTGTGTGTGTGTGTGTGTGTGTGTGTGTGTGTGTGTGGAGGGTGGGGAGTACGATCCACACGAATGGCACTGGCACCAAAACAGAGAGACACGTCAGAGGAAAAGATGCCACGGCCAGTCACCACCACCACCACCACCACCCCGGCAGCAGCAGAAGGAATGGTGGCACTGGGAATAAAGTTGGCAATATCACGAGCATGGCACCGCCGCGTTCAGGGAGCCACACACCCAAAACAAACAAACGCACCAACAAACATTCCAGGCTGACACCGCCGCCTCCTCCTCCTCGCTTTGCACCTCTTCTACCACCACCACCTCCACCGCCGCCTCTATCTCCACCACCTTGTTTCTCATTGCTTTTCTTCTTTGCTGTCACTGTGTTTTTTTTTCTTTTTGTGTGTGTTTTTTTATATATTTCTTCTATGTCACCTTTGCCTTTACGTTGTTCTTGTCTTTTTTTCTCGTTTCCATTCATATCACGTTATCATTTTACTTGCTTTCGTTTGTCTTCATTTACTTCCCTTTGTTTTTGCTCTTATTTTCATTGCGGCTTTTTTCATTCCACTTTCCATTCCATTTTTTTGTTCGTGATATCTTCGTCCATTTGTCTTCATTTCCATTTTCGTAATTATCACTTCTGCTTTCAATGCTTCCTGTCTTTCATATCCGAATGTCTGACTATTTCCTTTTAAGTCCTTGCAAGCTTTAAGTCTAAATTTCTCTATGGCATTATTTGATCTTCATTATGCATTCATGTAAGATTACTCAACCCCGGTTTAAGATATTCCCTCCTTCCCTTTTGGCTCTTACATATTTCTCCTTTTCTCCTGGTTGTTCAACTCTCATTACTTCTGAGTCTTTGTGTTTTATCTGCAGTGATCTCAAGTTTTCCGCCCCTCAAGGGTCTCAAAGTTTGTTGATTTCGGCCGCTGCCTGCACCGTTTATCTTTGTTTTATACATACTCGTTGACTGTAGCTGACATTGATTTCCTTTGACACTCTAAAGCTGGCGAATATTCCCTTGCTCACTCTCGCTCTCGCCCCTCCCCCCCCTCCATCTCTCTCTCTCTCTCTCTCTTCTTTTTTTCTTTTTTTTCTTTTTTTACTTCTTTTCCTCTTTTCCTCTTTTCTTCTTTTCTTCTTCTTCTTCTTCTTCTTCTTCTTCTTCTTCTTCTCCTCCTCCTCCTCCTCCTCCTTCCTCGCCTTTGCTGTCCTTCATCTTCTACCTTTGAATAGATAGTTAGTGTAGCTTGTCACAAACTGTTGCTTTGTGTTTCTTTGTGTTCCTCCGCCTCCGCTCTCATCGCTCCAACCCTTTCCACGCGAAGTATTAAGCAACCCTGACTCACTACGCCACAAAGGAAAACTAAGCGATACATAACCGCTTTCAATTTAATGTTTCGTACACACACACACACACACACACACACACACACACACACACAGGGAAAAAATGGCTGGTTTGTACTTAAACTTATAGGAGAGAGAGAGAGAGAGAGAGAGAGAGAGAGAGAGAGAGAGAGTGGATGGAAGGGGGGTGAAGATAGAGTGGACGAGAGAAAACAAAGATCCCTGGTGATTTCTCTCTCTCTCTCTCTCTCTCTCTCTCTCTCTCTCTCTCTCTCTCTCTCTCTCTCTCTCTCAATTCAATTCAATTCAATTCAATAGTTTTATTGCCACATTAACGTATACTACATTATATTATGTATAATACATTTTTCTTTCCGAGGCTAGACCCGTTAAATGTGAACATTTTTGACAGGCCCCTTGAAAAAACAATTGTGAAATTTTTGCCTTGAAGTTAATTACATTTCCGACAAATTATTTTAAAACATGGGCATAGTTAAATATATCAACAAAATAAAGTCATTGTATAAGTAAATATACAATACGTACATTCAAAAACCCAAACAATACAATCTTGAACACAATACTTAACACAGAAAAACTACTACACACAACACTGCACTCAAAAATACAACACTGCACACAACAATAAAACACTGCACACAACAGTCTCTCTCTCTCTCTCTCTCTCTCTCTCTCTCTCTCTCTCTCTCTCTCTCTCTCTCTCTCTCTCTCTCTCTCTCTCTCTTTGTTTTGACTTACCATCAAGATCGACTCAATATCCTTTAATGGACACCGAGAGGTAGGGATTCACCACAACCAACAAGCAACACGACCAGCACCACCACTACCAACAACAATAACAATATCCACTGAAACGAAGAGCGAAAATCCTGCACCAGCAACCACTACCAAGAACTGTGCATATATTGCTTTACCATCAGGCCTATTTCTACGCCTGCTTGTCCCTCCCCCCCCTCTCTCTCTCTCTCTCTCTCTCTCTCTCTCTCTCTCTCTCTCAGAAGACGGAGAAGTCGTATTTAGGTCAGTTTTATCCAGTCATCTGCTGCATCCCGGGCCTCAAATTGTGACAACACGACATGGAGCTTTCTCATTAAATGTCGAACTCGCTGGATGGGAAAGCTGCTGCAAAATTCGAGGAAGGGAGGTTTTTGAAGTCGATGGGATGATAAGAGTCCGCTGAGAATTAAAGGCGACATGTTTTGGTTCGGTGAGTAAAGGCAACGGCTAAGAATAGACCGAATGGTGTCCGGAAATACCTCGGCTAATTCGACGAAGTGTAAAATAAGGGAGAGGCGCGTCGCACGTCAAAACTCTGTGTATGTAAGGGTCGAGGCCAAGTGTGAGGGGTGCCAAGGCGGTGGTGGTGGTGGTGGTGGTGGGTGTTGATGCTAGACACGCGGTAGGCTTTGACAAATACAAACTAACATACATACATACATACATACATACATACATACATAGACGGACATAACAGCGGCCTTTTTTCGTTGTTGTTTATATTTTTGCCCGTGAGCTGCCTCCCTTACCATTAAAAAATAAAGATAGACAGACACACACATAATAGGAAAATATATAGTCGGATAGAAAGACAGACATACACAATGACAAAAGAGACACAAAGAGAGACCAGCCCACAAACAGGAGAAGGCTTTTAACGCGAGACAAACAACATAAAGGATAGAATAGGACTGGCGAAGGAGGGAAAAAGGCCAACGAGAATGGAGATAGACGGGGACAAGGGGGCGGGCGGCAGGTTCCCACGCATACATTACCTGAGACGCAGCAAATCACTTAACACAGAGGGCTGGCACGCCGCAGGTCACACGGCCACCACCACCTGTCACACCCGCTACAATACGACCCATCTCTCAACGACCCCCTCCATACGAGCTTCCTCCACATCCTCCCAATACAAACCGAAACCCCTCTCTCTCTCAGAACGTATCGCCTAGCTCACCAGTACTGTCACACCCACTACAATACGACCCATCTCTCAACGACCCCCTCCATACGAGCTTCCTCCACATCCCCCCAATACAAACCGAAACCTCTCTCTCTCAGAACATATCGCCCAGCTCATTAGTACTGTCATACCCACTACAGTATGATCCATTTCTGAACGACCCTCTCAGTACCACCTCTCTCACACCCTCCAATACAAACCGGAACCCCTAACCTCTCAAAACATATAACTAACCTCACCAATACTGTTACACCCTCTGCAATATAACCCATTTCTCAACGGCCCCCTCAAAACCACTTCCCTCACATCCTCCAATACAAACCGGAACCCCTTTCTTTTAAATCATATCACTATCCCGCTAACCTCACCAATACACACACACACTAACCTTCTAATGTATATTCTTCCCTTTAATCACTACGGTGCTCTAACCCACTCCAATACACACCCCTAAATCTCGTAACTTTAAAACGAAATATTCACCACCATTACACAAGTTCCTTATACCTCGTCAAATAGAACCTCCTCACCCCTCCAGTACTTCCCTGACCCCCCTCTAACACGCCCCCGAACCCCTACTGATGTATCTTAGCCCATCCCAAAAATATATGACCCCATAATTCCCTTAAGTCCCACCAAATGCTTTTCCAAGACTTTCCTCTTTATTTTTTTCCTATTTTCTTCTACTTCTTTTTTGTTTTTTTCTCTTTTTATTTATTTCTTCATCTTGTTCTTGTTCTTCTTCTTCTTCTTCTTCTTCTTCTTCTTCTTCTTCTTCTTCTTCTCTCTTATTCGTTCCAGCAGCATGAAACTCACCACGCCCTTTCTCCTCCACCATCCACCCCTCTTTGCTCTTACCTAACTTCCTTTCCTTTCCTGATAACAACCACCAACCTGCACCCCCTCCTCCCGTCTCCCCCCCTCCACCACCACCACAACCCAGCACTTCACGCCTCTCCTCGGGCACTCCAGCGTCCACCACCTCTTAAAAATACACAAACACACTTTTTTTACCCTCACTCTCGTCCGCCGGTAACAAGGACTCCTACTTCGGGTTCGCTTTACCTCTTCCTCCTCCCCCCGACCCCTAAACCCCATGTCTTTCCATTATGCTTATGCTAGAGCCCCTTAGCCTCCTTTCCACAGCCTACTCCTTTGTCTTCCTTTAGCTTCTCTTTCTAGCCATATATATCTTCTCTACACCGTACTCTCCATTACTTTTACCCGTTCATCTTCCTACAGTATCCTCTTATGTCCTTATTTAGCCTCCCTTCTTTTATCCCACCACCATAAAAGCCACACTGTATTTTGTTTTGTTACACCTCTCCGGGCTCCAGCTCATCTTTATCCACAATTACCTCTCCCATTCCCCCTTTCCAACTGTCTCCTGTTTTGTAATCATCTAGTTCCCTCTTTACTACATTCTGAGACCTCTAATCTATCTATACACTATATTTCACTCTCTTCCACCTCTCCTACTCTGACCTAGCTTTTAGAACTCCTCTTTTCAATAACCCACTTCTTTATATTTCATTAGTTCCTCTTTTGTGCTCTCTGTGAACCTCTACACTGTCATTTCTTATATCTCTACGCCTTCAGCCCTTTGACCCTCACTACTTGTATCACTCCTCCCTTTCCCCCGCATCTTTCTCTATATTTCTTTAGCTCTCCATTCAATACAACACACTCACCTCTACACCATCCTTTCTTTACTTTGCTACAGTTCTCAGGGCTCCACTCCATCGACTTGCCTTTCTGCTATATGCGTCACTTTCACTTTTTCATGGAAACCTATTTTAGCTTCCCCTCTCAAGAGCTGCATTCACTTCCATTCCTTTGCTGCATCTTCCCACGCTCTAGTCCTCGCAAATATACACTACCACTGTTTTCATCGTCTTTCTTTTCTATTTCTCCAGGCTCCACTCTCTCGCCTTGCCACTCCCCATTTCCAAAGACTTATGCTCCTTTAGCTCCCTCTATAATGATCTACACCAACTTCCGTTCCTTTGCTGCATCTTCCCACGCTCTAGTCCTCGCTGACATCCACTACCACCGTTTCCATCGTCGGTCTTCCTCTCATACGAGCAAGGGAGTCTCGCAGTCTAACACCGAGGAGGGGAAGAACACAACTTAGCAGTAACCTTCAACTTAAATCCACCACTTATTTCGGTCGACTTTCCCTTGTATTTTGGGGAGACGAACTGGACGAGAGAACCTCCGAAAATGAAAACGTCGTAAACAATTTATCTCGATGTACGGACACTGATGTGATTATTTGGGTATATCTGGAATTCATTTTTCTCCGCTGGCAAGTTACATCACTGAATGTGTATTTTTCACTCAAAGATTTACTGTTCTCTTGGGATATTTTTTGTTGTATATGTGTTTTTCTGTATTTAGAAGTGTGCAGGGTTATGTAGAAGTGTATTTTAGGTTGATTA
>NC_066523.1:9651023-9668523 GCF_024679095.1 Eriocheir sinensis | reverse complement strand
TGTGTGTGTGTGTGTGTGTGTGTGTGTGTGTGTGTGTGTGTGTGTGTGTGTGTGTGTGTGTGTGTGTGTGTGTGTGTGTGTGTGCAGGCGGCCCACGCAGCACAACAACAAAGTCTTCGTCTGGTCGCTTGCTGCACTGAACGCTTTAACGGAGTTCAAAACCCGCAAAATATTTCAAAAAGAAAGTTGGGTTGAGTTGCCGGGTCGAGGGAGGGTAACCGCGTTTGCCTAGAGTTACTTTGGATAACGGAGGAGAAAACTGAAAAGGCGGAGAGAAAAAGGAGTATAAATCAGTTTTCCTCTAAAAAAGATAACGTCCGACCAACAAAAAAGAATATATAAAAGGTATACATATATTCCTAGAAGCTGATAGAGACAGAGACTGACCGAGAGAGACAGAGACAGAGACAGACAGACAGACAAATTAACAAAACACGAACAGAGACGCAGAAACAGAGAAAGCAGCAGATAAAAACACAGACAGAGAAAAAAACATATATGAAATTCTCAGTTATTATTACAACTTCAGGCAACAACAAAGTCATTCCTTTTGTCAACCGCGTGGAAATACCAATCTCCGCCGCAATGCACACAATAGACAAAGAGGAAAGGAAGAGGAGGGACACAGGACGAAAAAGAAAAAGCGGGACGGAAAGGGGGAGGAAGTGAGGAAAAGAAAGACTGTACGAAAAGAGGGAAGAGAGGAAAGAGGGGCGAAAAGAGAGAGAGAGAGAGAGAGAGAGAGAGAGAGAGAGAGAGAGAGAGAGAGAGAGAGAGAGAGAGAGAGAGAGAGAGAGAGAGAGAGAGAGAGAGAGAGAGAGAGAGAGAGAGAGAGAGAGAGAGAGAGAGAGAATGACAGGCAACCGGACAGGAATAGAGAAACACAGACACATACACACCAAAAAAAAAACAAGCATACATAAAAACAGACAAAAAAACGGCAATTTAGCATCGGAAACTTGGAAACGTACACAAGAAAAAGGAAAGGGAAGAAAGAGAAGAAAGAAACTGAAGAAGCAGCGTGGAAAAGAAAAAAAACCGGCTGAGTATGAGTGCAGCAGGGAAAGCAATGGCAGGAACAGAAGGAGACGCGAGATATCGGTAAGAGCTGGAAGGTTAACGAGCGAAGGAAATAAAAACGAACCTAGGATAACGATGGGGATGTGTGGGTGGACAAGACCAGAGACAGAGAAAATTAGTTAGTCCATTGTCCTTGGAAAAAAAAAACTCAGAGGGAGAGAAAGACGGAAAGGGAGAAATAATTAAAAAGAAGACATTTTAGACACTAGCCGCTCAAAAAGGAATATGTGAAAGCACTGGTAGGAAGGGGAAGGAAGGCCAAAAAAATGAGGAGTGTGATACATACATGAAAAAAAGGAAAACAAAACGAAAAGAGAATCGCAAAATGCAGATCAGAACGTCAAAATAACATACAGTATCACAAGAAAGGATGAAATGCAAAATAAATAAAAAAAAAACAGTAATGAAATGAATGGTAGGTAGGGGAAAGAAGGGCAAAAAAGAGGATTGTGACAGATATGAAAAAAAAAAGAATAGAAAAGAGAAAAGAAAATGACACGAAAGAACGTCATGAAGAATAAAGCATAAGAAGAAATAATGAAATGAAGAATAAAAAAAATACCAAGCGATAAGATGAGCAGCAAGTTTTAAACAACATTAGAAAACATACCGTAATTAGAACAGAAACAGAAGTATAATATAATCTACGAGAACTAATAAGAGTTAAAACGTTCCTCCTCCTCCTTCTCCTCCTCCTCCTCTTCCTCCTTCTCCTCCTCCTCCTCCTCCTCTTCCTCTTTTTCCTCCTCCTCACCGAAAAATAAATAGATAAACGGCCAGACAAAAAGGCCCACCACCTGGACCTTTGATGGATGCTGAGTCGCCGCGGGAACAACAACATTCACGAGACAAGAAACGCGTTGGCTCGCTATTTGTCTTCCTTGGCGACGCGGCGGCGAAAATAACATCAAAGGGAACAGGAAGTGGCTGACGGCGGGAATGGATGAATCTGTTAAGCGTCGTGTTTTTTTTTTTTATGTGCGTTTTGTTCGTTTTCTTCTTATGCTGTGTGTTTTGTCCGTTTTTTGTGTGTGTGAGTTTGGTCCGTCTTTTCTTGTTTTTTTTTTGTGTGTGTTTGGTCCATTTTTTTCTTTATTTTTTTCGTTTTGTTCATCTTTTTCTTTTTTTGTTGTGTCCGTTTTTTTTATTTTCTGTGTGCGTTTTGTCAGTTTTTTTCTTTCTTTTTGGTGCTCTGTCCTGTTTTTTTTCTTGTTTTGTGTCTTTTGTCCGTTTTTTTGCTACTTATTTTTTGTTTTGTGTGTTTTTTCTTTATTTTTTGTTTGTTTTTTATTCTTTTTTGTGTGTTTAGTCCATTTTTTCTTTCTTTTTTGTGTGTGATGTCCGTTTTTTCTCTTGTTTTATACACTGGGTGAATATCTCTTGTCACTTTGCACTCTTCTCTTCTCTCGTTCCCTCTCTTCTGCTCTTTTTCACTCCATAAGATAATAGTAATAATAATAAAGAAAAGGTTGTACCGATATGAATGACCCTTAACGCTGGGAATAAACATGGCTGTAACATGATCCTCTCTTTACATCATGATCCCTCGTCAGGCTGTGCAAATCTACCGTCTCTCTATCGCTCTTCTCTTCTCTTCTCTCTCTCTCTCTCTCTCTCTCTCTCTCTCTCTCTCTCTCGTGCCCCTTCCGCCTCTCCCTCTCTCGTATTCGCCGGTGCAGGGTCTGTCTATAAAAGTCCTCCCCTCCTGCATCCCATTGCCTCTCTCCCTCGCTTCCCTGTGTCAACTGACTCGCGTGCCGCCCCTACACCTCACCAGGGGGCAGCACCACCCGCCCTACCCGACCATCCCTCGCACGACGCAAAATAGTTAATGTGTATATAAAGCGAGCCCTAAATTCGAGATAGGAACTCAATGAAAAACTAATTATATATGATTCAGCTAGGAGTTTGGGCCTTAATGATTCGAAGCAGATGTTGTCACTGAAAAAAAAAATGTATAAATCTGAAGGTGAAAGACGTCAACTATAGATATACTAACTGTGATACAGTTAACTCGCACTGACATTTTTTTAACTTCCTCTGGCTCAGTAAAGAAGGAAATGATGATGATGACGGAGGGAAGTAATGAAGGCAACACGCATGTGGATGTGCGCGGCAGGTGGCGGGCAAATGTTAGCGTCTGGGCGGCTAAAAGGAAGACGTTGTTCTGCTGCGGCTTTGACTGGCGGAGCGTGACCATCAAGCGGGACCGTCAAGTGACACATGCTGCTAATAACCTGTGTGTGTGTGTGTGTGTGTGTGTGTATATATATATAGATATATATATATAGATATATATATATATATATATATATATATATATATATATATATATATATATATATATATATATATATATATATATATATATATACACCCTCTTCCGGGGTCGGTCTCCTCCTTCCACCGTCCGGCAAGAAATTCTCTCAATTCCTCGGTCTGCTGGACACCGAGAAAGCGGCCCCAGATGGCCCTCGTCGGCTCCACAATAAGGACTTTCCATTCGTTTTAACGAGTTTGTTGACTTGAGGGACGAAACATGATGACCGGCCAGACGTCACGTTCTCCATTATTTTTTTCCTTTCTACTTGTCCTTTTATTGAACCTAACAACATCCCACAACTTGAAAATATGGCCCGGCTTCTGATTTAAACTTACACTCTGTGATGGATGGAGTCGGCAAGAGGAGATCGAAGGCCATCCGCACGATAGGTGAGGTGCGGCACGGTGATAGACTCATGACATGACGGGAGGTGACATGAACACCTGAAAGTGCCAAACGACACATCGCCGCCGCCTTCATCACAGTCCTCTTCTTTTCACAGTTATCCCCTGCTGATGCAGACCTATGAATACACTATCCCACAAAACGTCCGCCTTCCTCACTCGGGCGTCTGTTACATGAGTTCCCACGGACACCTTCTCCGTCTTGCATCACCCACAATACGCCTACGAAAGTCTGATGTGCAAATAAACGTTTCCAATAACTCCTACTTGTACTTCCCTCCCTTGGACAAACCGAAAAAGCGGCCACTCCTCTCACTTGGGCGTCTTTGCTACTTGGGCTGTCGCTTTTCTCGCCTCGCTTCAACCCCGAAAGTCTACGTGTGAGTCATTTCCATGCACGCGCTCGTTCTCGCACTCTTCTCCCCTCTCACACCCTTGCCATGCCGCCACACCATACGCATTTCATTCATCGCATCAGAACGTCCACGAAAGGTAGAGGCATGCACCTATAAATGTTCGCTTCTTCCTCGTCCTTCCCTTCCCCACCGTTCTTTCGCCACGCCGGCACACTTCATATTCACACCTGTCAAACGCATCCCTCCGCGCCACTCCCAGAAGCAAGGGTGTTCAAGTGGGTCAGTCTGAGCCTTCCCCATCTTTCAGGAATAGCAGAGCATTTATTTTTACTATTTCTTGTTACTCATCTCAGTTTCATTCGCTTATCTCCCTCTCCACCAATCATATTTCTATATTTTGTTTTGTTCAATTATTCGCCCCAGTCCATCTTCATCGTCATCTCGTCTCGTCGCACGTCACCTAGATCATCTTATTAATTTTATATATATTCCCCTTTCGTTCCGTCGCGTTATCCCTCCATCAGACCCTTTTTTAGTGTTCTTCACTCCGTACTCTCTCCCTGCATTTCATTTAATTATTGTTTGATCAACTATTCAGAATAATTAGCATATATTACACATCCCTCAAATGTGTCTGCATGTCATGTAAAACCGAAGTTATCTGGGGTGCATTTTAATTGCATATTTTACTTGATTTTTAATGCAATGTATTTGCATTTCATCGCAACACTATCCTTGTTCCTCCCTTTTAATACACATGTATTTACAACGGCGCCGGAGATCCGTGTAAACCTTATCGTCCGCTTCGGTCCCAACGAGGATGCGAAGACTGTCTAAGCCCCGCCAAGCCCCGAGCCCCGCCGAGCCCCGCCGAGACTCCCAGCTGCCGGCACGAAGAAACGGATTTTACAAGATCAATATCCACATCTCAAACTCGCGGTCACATGACAATACAGGGAAAGTTGTTAAGTTCCAGTCGGTGTACGGCCGTGTGCTTCACCAAGCTTTAGATTTCCTGCTACAAAATTACTGAACACACCGATGGCATGCTGACACACGCGTCTTTCATTTGTAATTGTTACATCACTGCCACTCTCCGACTACTAATACCATGTTATTAGTCGACGTGCAAACGACAGGAATCAAGTGAGCGTGGAAGAGTTTTAGCATGTATTTTTCAAGCGGATTATCAGCTCAACCTCGTAAATCACCTCGTAGGCGCTTTACCTGCTCGGGAATGAATTACTGATGCAACGCTTGATTCACGCTCGGAAAAAAAAACTTCAGTGCATCAACCAACCCATCCACCTGACGCGCGCACACACACACACACACACACACACACACACACACACACACACACACACACACACACACACACACACACGTTCCCTGGAGCCCCGTCACTATGCCTCGACCAGCCCTGCGGTACACACTCTCCTTTCCTCCTATTCTGAACCACGGAAGGAGGAGGAGGAAGAGGAAAAAGAGAAAAGGCAAGGCAAGAAAAAGAAGGAGGAGGAGAAGAAGGAGAAGGAAGACGGGAAGCAGGAAAAGGAGGAGGTATTGCAGAGGAAAAATAGAGCGAAGAGAAGGACGAGGCGGCAGAGAGGGGCAAGCAATAGCAGGAAGAGGAGGAGGAGGAGGAGGAGGAGAAGATGTTAGGGGAAAGAGAGAGGCGTAGGGCGGTCCCTCGGTGACACTTACACAGGAACGCGACACGACTGACCCGACACACCAAGGCAAGGAAGCACTTTTGAAAATTAAGAAACACAACACAAGAACACTTTCCCCCTAAAAAAAAATTGCATTGCCGACACCAAAAAAAAAAAAAAAGGTCCTCTTACGTTTTTAGTTTTATTTGCTTTTTTTTTACTGGCCATGGTAACTACTAACGTAAATTGTCAGGGTGTATTTTTCCTCTTTTCTTTCTTTCTTTCTTTCTGAAGCGTCTGGACAAGCTTTGTTTTTATACCATGGCAGGGACAAAAAAACATGGAGGTGGAATGGGCGAGTATCCACCATCTGTCACAAGGAGGAAGAGGAGGAGGAGGAGGAGGAGGAGGAGGAGGAGGAGAAATGAACGAAGATGAGGAGCACCAAGAAGAAAAAGAAGAACAAGAACAAATACAAGAAGAAGAAAAAGAAGGAAAAGAAGAAGAAGAAGAAGAAGAAGAAGAAGAAGAAGAAGAAGGACATGAATATCACGAACAAGAACAAGAACAACAACAAGAAAACAAGAACAAGAACAAGAAAAAACAAGAAAAGAAAAAGAAGAAAAAAAGAGAAAAAGAACCAAACGCAGAACCAGAAGAACGACGACGAAAAAGCGGAAGAGGAGGAGGAAGAAAGGAAAAGAAGCAGGGGAGGAAGAAGACCTAGCACCTGATGGCATTCACACGAGCCACGAAGGCAGCGGCACGCGAGTCTGAAACATGCAGCTGTGCACTCAGGAGGATGGCAAAAAGTGAGCCCACCTGAGCCCGGCACGCAGCAAAACCTTGAACCGCTACAGGAGCAGGAGGAGGAGGAGGAGAAGGTGGATAAAGAGTAGGAAGAGGAGGAAAATGAAAGGAAGGAGGAGGACGAGAGAAGAAAGGGGAGGTGGATAAATTGAAAGAAGAAGAGGGATGAGAAGGAAGGGAAGGAGGACGAGAGGAACAAGAAGGGGAGGTGAATGAAGAGAAAGAAGAAGAGGGAGAAAAAGGACGGGGGAGTAAGGAGAGAGGAGCAAGAAGGGGAGGTCGATAAGTAAAAGGAAAGGGAGAAGGAGGAAGGGAAAGAGGAGGACGAGAGGAGCAAGAAAGGAAGGTGGATAAAGGGAAAGAAAGGGAGGAGAAGGAAGGGAAGCAGAAGGAGATCAAAGAGGAGGAGGAAGGGGAGGTGGATAAAAGTAAGGTAAAAAAAGGGGAAATGGTGATGATACATGGTGAAAAGGGAAAAAAAAAAGAGAAGGAAAAAAGAATGAAGACAGAAAGAAAGAAAGAAGGATAAAAAGAAAGAAAGAAGAGAAAGAACATGTATACGACAACGAGTAGCTGGGTGGAGGTTTGTTGTTGTTGTTGTTGTTGTTGTTGTTGTTGTTGTTGTTGTTGTTGTTGATGTTGTTGTTGTTGTTGTTGTTGTTGTTGTTGTTGTCTGCGTGTCATGGAGGTGATGTAAAGATTCTCACGATGATGGTTTTATTGCTGTGCTTAAAGAAATACGCGAATTAAAAATATAAAGCCATGTAGAGGAATGCTGGAATGTGCGGAAGCGATGTCTGGTGTAAAAGTGATGGGAGGAATACGAGGGAGGGGAGGCGCGCCATGAGTGCGGGAAGGGCGAGGGAAATAAATGGTGTAGGGCGCAGGAATGAGGAAGCACCCGTCGAATGAAATAAGAGAAGGGAAAATTGGGGAAAGGTAGCTCTGGGTGATGTAAGGGAAAGAGAAAGCGGCGGGGGGCAGATAAAAATACTTAAATTAAAAAAATCTGTGTAAAAATCGGTGGAAGGGGAAAACGTAGTATTGAAATGAAAAGATTGGAATGTCATGATGGGTTAGGTGTTGAGGGGAGTGGAGACAGAACAAGGAACTTAAATATTTGCTTCAGTTTCTACTTGCCATGCACCAGTAGATATCTAATAGAAGTAAATGAGGAAAGAGGATTAATATTACATTTTTTGACGTTGCAGGTGTGGTCGACGCAAAGAATCAGCTTCCTGAAGAACACTGCTTCCTCAGCCAAGAAGGGGGCAGCGACACAGGGAGGCAGACATTACCAGCCAGCCCTGTGCCAGGGATCAGCCGAGTGTCCATGGTGCGGCGCCACCGCTGTGAGAAAACTCCGTGTCGGGCAGCAGGCCACCATCAGTACCGACCATCGTAGTGAGGCAGCTACAAGGTCTGAATGAGCCTATTGAAACCGTGGTAATTGGTTATATGTCAAGATTTAGGCGATGGGAATGTCAATAACGATGATGGTCTTTCGGAGGCCATGATGGAGGTCTCGTGTGCTCTTTGCCCTGCTGGACCCACTTCTCTCCCTCTGTCGCCGTCCACCCCTGCCGGTGCCACCACCACCACCACCATCATTATCAGCACAATCACTACCACTACCACCACTACCACTACAGCCTCTAGCAAACAAGGACATAGAAGGCTTAGTGAAGTGTCTCCAGATTCAGGTAATGGAGAAGACTTAGATGAGTTTGACACACTGAAGTCTCCTGTTCAGGTTTCGGCCACGGAAAGTGAGTCTGAAAAAGACACTCCTGAAGCAGCAGTGGCCGGCCATTTGAGAGAAGAGGGAGAGAGTCGTCCTCTATCTTTGGGCGAAGGAAACTTAGAGCGTAGGCCATCGCCTTGTCCTCCATCTGGCGATGCACCCAGTCAAGGGGAAAAAGAGGACACTCCTTGTAATGCTGAGAAGAGTGATAAAGAAGACACAGACATGACCGCCTGCATAACAGAGAAGCCTGAAGTCTTTCGGCTTGATCTCCAACCCGATCAGTCTGGCGGTGATAGGTCAGCGTGGCAAGCTGGCAAGCAGCCGGATATCCCCAACGGGGGCTCGTGTTCCCGCCCCATGAGAGGCACTTATTATTCCCCTGCCTTTAATCTCAGGCCGCTCCACTCTTCCTTGCTGGTATCGTGCAGCCAACCCTTTCAGTGCGGTCCTTTTTCGTCACCCTGCGGCGTCGTCGGGAAGCCTATGAGAGGCACTGAAGAAACTGGGCTCTTTAGTTTGCCTGAAGGAGGAGACGACATGTTAGACGGGAGTGTCTTCAGCAAATCGTACCTTTTAGGAGACAATGGGAGGACTTGTATCAAACCCTTTAGCCTAGTCTCCAGGAACGAACCAGAAAGTCTTCGCAAACAAACGTCAAACTGCTGTGATACTTCCTACTCCTTGGGAGCTCCAAAACCTGTAAAGACGATTAGGAACCCCGAGTATCCGAGATGCCTCCGTGCACGACCTGCTCGGAGGTACACCAACCCAGAAGTAGTGAGAAAACAGCCAACCTCTGGCGGCCTCCTTACCAATTCCTGCGACCTTATGACCTCTCGTGGCCAATGTGCGTGTGTCAACCCAGGCACGAGCCATGCGTGTGCACCCAGACAGTCAGGCAAGTCCTCTCTGGGCATGATGAACCCTATGTTTGAGTCAGAGTACAGCGGCAAGCAGGAGACCCACACCGCGGTGCCTTCACCACCCAGAAGGTTTTCTCTGGATCACGGGTCATCGGCAAAGCGTTCGGGAAACTCGGACATTTGCAGATCACGTCCAACTAGTGCGTGTCTTTCTACACTGAGCCAGGAACCTTCTAAACCCACACCAAGTCTTTCAAAAAACCCACACCAGCCTTTAAGAAGAGCCTCAGAAACATCCTCGGGCACGAGCAGCCTAGGTCATCTTCCTCTATCGAGGGCTTCATCTGAGGAAGGGGAAGGACCAAAAAAGAAAACATCCTTACCCTCTAACCTCCAGTCTTCGAGTAGTGGCCAGCAGACACAAAGTAAAAAGATGGCTTCTAAATGCGACGTTTTTGCTCCAGAAAGTGTTCTCCGGAGTCTAGACACCATGACATCGATGGCGCACGGGGCTGGGTCCTCCAAGACTCACGGGAAGCAGTCGATGGTGACATCTCCAGACTGGATGAGCATCCTGAGCCCTCCGCAGGATGCTTACACCCAAAGGCTCTTCACACCCGAAAACCTACACGAAGAGCTGTTTTACCCGGCGCCTTACGGCCTCAAGTCTGAAATATACCAAAACATCAACGCTAGAGAAGCAGACTTTGTCCTTCAAAAGCCAAACAGAAAGCCGAGAACTGAACCATTGCCTCCCCCGTGCCTGCCAGCCACTGCTACTCAGAGGCCGGACTCTTCCGACACAGAGGACGGAATTATTCCACCACTGGCAACTGAGGATGAAGAAGCCCTGAAGGAAGGAGCGCGTGAAAGTAGGAAAGCAGGCCTGAAGGAGCGTAGAAAGAGTAGTCTAGAAAAAATATATATTCCTAATCCTGGAGAGCCCAAAGACCCAATTCTAAACGTAAAAATTGATAACTTCGATCGAGAAGAGTATGTGAAATACAAGAAAACTCTCAGCGAGACGGATCTATTGATAGCAGAGCGTTTGAAGTTCGCAAACAAAGGGAAGCAGAGTTCCCAAGACTCTGACTCATCTAATAACGCAGAAAATCATGCCATTCCTTCCAAGCAGGATCAAGTTAAACAGGAGGGCTCGTGTGAAAAGAAAAATGACGAAGACAACACAAAGGACACTTCCTGTATCAATAATACTACCGAGAACCATCAAGAAGAGAAGGAAACAATTAAAAATAGTAAGCCAGGAGCGGACACATTCAAAAATTTTCAAGCGGATATCTTTCCCCTGAAAGAGGCAGCAAAAGGAAAACTGATGAAAGATAAACAAACACTTCCCCGGCAACGGTCCCTTGAAGAGAATGAAACGGAGAGCAAGGCCAACACTCGCAGGAGAGGCCGCAAGCAGTCACTACCGACGGAGGAACTGTTCGGCATCAAGAGGACCCAGCTCAAAAAGTTCAGCCTCACCCAAATGATGAGTCAACCGGTGCAGCTCGGCGCCTCGGTGGGGGTTGGGGCGTTCTCACCCGTCAGAGAGGCTGATGAGACGCAGACAGCTCTGGCCATGGTAGTGAAGAAGAACACTGACTTGTTGTTTCCCTTCGGGGATGAACAAAGACAAAGTTTGAGTGAGGTGAGCTCACGAAGGAGTTCAGAAACACGACTACCCAGAAGAAAAGTTTCTCAAGAAGATGAAGACATATTTTTGGGCCCTACTGCATTATCCCTTCCCACTGATGCAAGTCTCTCTCAGTATAAAGGAAAGAAAAACAAACACCTCCAGAAAAGAAAGGAAAAGCCGAGCGACTCACCCCACCACCATCGCCACCACCACCACTACCACCCAGCCAGCACGGAGGGCGCCCACCACCACCGCCACAGAGCAGAACAACTGCGTCGCCATCCAGGTAAAAGCTCCTCGTCACCTGATGACAGACGCAACAAACAAAAGGCCGCCGTCCAGAGATCACCGCGAAAAGTACCAAGAGAACTACGACGGCCGGCGGAGTCCCATACCAACCTGGGAGCCCCACTCAGTCCCCCCGAGCAGGAGGCAGCGGGGGACCTCTTCACAAACCGAAAGAGCAGCCTTCAGGACAGACTGACGGCCGAGGCGAGTCCCGCAGTCCCCTATGAGCCTTTGTTGGACGCCCACACGCCCACCACGCCCGACGAGCCGCCGGCAGCCTCAGGAGCCACGAGGTGAGTGTGTTATGTTCCACCCACAAGGCATGACGCTGTTCTGGTCACCTCCAGGAAATAGTGCATACCGCAGCCTCATGGCATTCCTCAGATGCTTACGTTCAGTGCCCCATGATATTGCTAACTTTCGCAAATAGTTCGTGAGGTGGAGGAGGGCGCGGTAGGTCAAAAGGAGGGCGTGAGGCGAGAGGCTGGCGCTGCGACACGACCAGATTATCAATGAAGTCTCTCTCGGAGAAAATTATTGACCGCTAGAAAACTAAAATTTTGAAAATCCAGAATTATAGAAAAAAAAATTTCAGACCCGCCGAGCTCTTTCCATTTACATCTTGTCTGCTTGTCTGTCCGTCGGCTACTTTCAAAATCTCTTGAAATTCCTCTGCTGGCCTGATCGGAGCTGCTCCTGTGCCTGTCAATTAGTGTGTCTCTATGTCTGTTTTAGCCTTTCTCTATTTGTCCTTCAATTGCCTATTTGTGTTGTTCTCTCTCTCTCTCTCTCATTCATTCATTCATTCATTCATTCATTCATTTTTTCTTTCTTTCTTTCTTTCTCTATATCTATCTATCTATCTATCTATCTATCTATCAATCTGTCTATCTATCTATCTATCAGTCAATCTATCTCTATGTATATATCTACCTATATGTCTATACCTATCTCTATCTATCTATCTCTCATCAGGCATATAACATACACCCTAATCCCTTATCGCCAGCACCACCACGCAGCTCGCCCTCCCCTCCCTCTTTCTCACTGCGTCCTCATGTATTAGTGACAACACGCAGGAGTTCCCACACTTGGCAGCGGCTGACTTGTCCGAGTTTGCGAACACCCGCCGCGGAGTCTCGCCCTTGCCGCCGCGCGTGTAACTACTGCATTATGGATCTGGCAGCCGACAAGCTTACTAGGTATCGGGAGACCTCGCCGCCCCATGGGACACTAATGCGGCTCAGATCGATCCCCACTCTTGCGAAGGTAATCAGTCGCTGCACCACCTGCCCGCTCGGCCGCGTCGCCTTACACACGTTGCCCGCGGGACCCAAGAAAAAATATCACACGAGTGTATTTTTTTTTCTAGTGTCTCCTTCTCATACTTTAGCCATTTTGTATACTATTTAAGAAAATGAATAATGACAAATAACGGAAAAGACCTGCAACGAAGTGTTCTTACATACCAAAAAATTATAAAGTGTCATAAGCGTCTGCTAAGGGGAGTACATGAGGGAAGACGGGTAGTTAATTACAAAGGCTCGGTCATTTCACATTCTTGCATCCTCCAAAGTGTTCATGATTCAGCAGCAAAATAAAAAGGAGAGAAAATACCACAGAAGAAAAGGTACGGAAGAAGTGTCAAGAAAATGGAAGAAAAAAACAAAACGCACGCAAAAACCTGAGGACTTGCAGTCTTTAAAAAAAGAGTATATTTTCACGACAAAAATTCTTCATAAAGTTGTTTGTTCGCGCGTTTACCACACTTGGGCGATAATGTAACCGAGAATTTACACATTCCACAAGAAATAACTACTTTAAATAATTCATCTTTTATTCTTTTCATTGTAACGTGCCCTTACTTTGCTAAGGTGTCATAAGCAAGTGTTAAAGAAAGTATCTGCAAGGAAGTGTGTGATTAATTCCGTAACAAAGTCTCGCGAGATCCCAGCGTCCTCGAAAATCTTCGTGATAATTCGGGAGTAGAAAATTAAGAAGAAAACTCAACGGAAGTGTCCTTATTACAGCGTGTCTAACAAAATAAAAAAATAAGACAAATTAGACATTAAAGTAAAATTGCGTGCAACCTCGAGATGGTGAAGACACTGAGTTGCAGAGAAGAAAGAATTTTCGACAAAAGTTATTCTCACATTTTTCTGACTCGGGGGAAACTGCAACAGAATAAAAGAATACAATTTGTAGGAGGGAATCCAGACTAATGAGCCTCTATCAGGGTCGTCCTTTTGGTCCACGACCTGCGTTTTGAATACATATGCGAGGCCGATTTGATACAGGACGCACATTTTTACACACACACACACACACACACACACACACACACACACACACACACACACACACACGGATAGGCGGTGGCTGAGTGGTTACCGTGCGGGCCCCGCATTCACCGCGCAATGGACAACGTCGGTTCGAATACTACCTGGGATTTTTCAGTCACCTCCGAATGGGCTAAGACTACCCACATACTGTCTTGAAGACCATCCGTCAACCCGGACTAGAAGAAACCATCCAAGTGAATCAAGAATGAGTTCCGGGAAGCAGCATGAGCCAAGCATAAATGGCACCACTATAAAAATTGCCTGCGCCATGATGGGCTTGGGCCGACCACCAGGCCCCTGAAGAAAGCCTTCCGGCGCTACAGACGAAGACGTAAAACACACACACACACACACACACACACACACACACACACACACACATGCTCGGAACATTTTGGAGAGAGAGAGAGAGAGAGAGAGAGAGAGAGAGAGAGAGAGAGAGAGAGAGAGAGAGAGAGAGAGAGAGAGAGATGCACACAGACAGACAGACAGACATATACACACAGACAGACAGACACATACATACATACAGGCAGACAGAAAATCATCAAAGAGGTAGACGAGGAGGTGTCAAACCAAGAAGCGTGAGAAGGGAAGGGACGCGGCCAGTCACGTGTGTATTGGGAAGAGGAGCAAACACGAGCGGGAAGGGAAAATCAGATGAGAGAGGGGAGCAGCGACGCCATAAGGAGAAACAGGAAGGAGGAACAGACAAGAGGAGAACTACAACAAAGAAAAGTAAAGATAAATGAGAACGAGAAAGGAGATGAGAGGAGGACGAGAGGAAATGCAAGTGGATGAAGAGGAAGGGGAGAGAGGAAGAAAAAAATATTAAGCAGTGAGATGACATGGAGGAAAATGAACAGGAAGAGCTTAATGTTGAAGAGAGAGAACGGGAATGAGAAAGATAAAAGGAAGAGAGGAGGAGGAGGAGAATTAAGCAGTCACTTTGGCCAAGAGAACACCAAGCCTTACCAGCTGATTATAGTTATGTACACTCATTAGCTCAGATAAAAGGGTGAAGGGGATGAATAATTCTTGATGGATAATTACCGAAACGATAAAAGAGCGGCCATCGAGTTTAGTGAAGATTTAAGTTGTCTTTTTGGTAGGAATGTAAGTTATAGGAGTGTTTTTTAGCCCTTTTATTATTGTCTGTGTTATTTTCTGCAGTACCTCACCACCCAATGCTAGCCTCTTGACAATACTAAGATCTGAGTGCCGTCTAGTATTAACATCGATTCGTGAAGAAGTGGCTGCTTTAGCAATAGTCTGGTGGGACCCGTACCTCGAGATCACCTGAGCTACAGTCGCGGCTTTTCTTATATATGCCCGCCCACTCTCCTACTTAGTCATTAATTTTACCGTGTCACCTATATTTACATTAATTAATTGAATGCTGCTATCATTATAGTTCAGTAGCTTCTTTTCTCTATTAAGGATAACAAAATTCACCTGTACCAATCAGTTATGACAATAGAATGGGGGTCAGAGTAGAGGACGAGAAGACTGCAGGAGGTATAGAAGCTAGATGGCTGATTAAGAATTGGAGGCTGACTGCATGAAGAGGGACAGAAGAGGACTCACCTTGGCAACAGTCGGGCAACACAAGACTCGTTAGCCTTCAAATTGTTGCTCCGAGCCAGTAGAGTCTCGGCGGTAGGGAACGTCTCCCAGGCAAGGGCGTCTCCAGGGAGCCGTTTCTGTCGCTGGTCATTATTGGCGCATCAAACCATATTAAGTTCCTCCTCCTCCTCCTCCTCCTCCTCCTCCATCCAAAGGGACCTTGATCAGATCATTCAGTGGTCAGAAAAGTGGCAAATGTCATTCAACGTGGACAAATGTAAAGTAATGCACTTCGGATTCAGAAACAGTAACCATACGTACAGCATGCATGGGAAACCACACTAGGTCGAGCAGGAGGAATCGGATCTTGGGGTCACCATCAGCAGTGACCTGAAACATGTAAAGCACTGTAAAACAGCATATAACAAAACCAACACCATGTTTGGATTCAACTCGAGGAACTTCGAGTATAAGACGTCGGAAGTGATACTGTCCTTGTATAAATCGATGGTAAGACCTCACCTTGAGTATGCGGTACAGTTCTGGTCACCTAGCTACGGGAAGGACATAGAATCATTAGAGCGAGTTCAGCGACGTGCTATGAAAATGATTCCACCACTGAGGGCTCAGCCATATGAAAAACGACTCATGCGACTCGATCTCTTTACGCTGGAAAAGAAACGCTTACGAGGATATATGATACAGGTGTTCAAGTACCTGAAGAACTTCAGCAATGTCAACCACGCCAACTTTTTTGAGATACAGTCTAACTTAAGAACTAGAAACAACGGTCTACATATTCAAGCGAGGCAGTGTAATACAGATATTGGCAGGAGTTTCTTCTCAGACCGAGTCATCCGACATTGGAATAATCTTCCCTCAGAAGTAGTAAATGCGAATACCATCAACTCCTTTAAAAATCGAATCGACCATCATTTCATTGCGACAGGAGTAAATTGAATACGGAAGTGCTTTCATCTGCTCTGCGGGCACCAAGTGACTGTCGAGCAGATTAAATCACCAGAGCGGGCAATCTCGTAATGAGCCTAAAGGCTTTCTGTTATCTGCATTTCCATGTTTCCATGTTTCCTCCTCTTCCTCCTCCTCCTTCCCCTTTCCCATCTTCCTCCTTCAACATTCAATTCAAAATAAAGGAAGATTATTTTTCTGGCCTTCCCATTACAGGCTCAAGGACCAATGAGACGGAGATGAGCACCGAAGCCACGCGCAGCTGTACCATATGACCCAAACTTTACCTAATCCTACCTCTCCCCAATATCTCCTCCACAAAAACTTGCCCCGGAACGACCCAATTTGCCCCGATGTACTCCGCGATGCTCCCAGCGTTCAGCCGCCGTCACCTGCCTCTGACGACACCCGCAATAACATTCTTGTCATTTCGGGAATCTGGCGCAACCAATAGCCGACACCTGGCCTCCGCACCGGCCATTACCATGTGACTCCGCGCTCCCAGTGAAGTCTGATGCGTTCTGTCAACCTGCCGCGGGCGCTCAAAGAGAAGCCAATATCTGAGCAGGAAGGAGATTTTGATAGCGTATACCTTAAAAGCCACTGCAAGAGAAGGGAGGATAAGTGCTAAACAGATTTCATTCGAAGTGTGCCAGCAACAAGAGAAGAGAGGAAGATGCGAAAAAAGTCATTACTTCCAGAGGTGCCATGGTATTTCCCTCTTCAAAGAGTTCAAGTCATAGGAGGGAAGAAATATAACAGGCTGAAGGGAGTTTATAACCGATGGGTTTTTTTTTTTTTTTTTTTTTTTTTTTTTTACATCGTGGCCTATTGCGCCGGTAGGCTTCTTCCCGGTGGATCCTGATGATCGGCCCAAGGCTTCTATCCGGTGGGGCCTGGTGGTCGGCCCAGCCCGTTCTGGCGCAGGCGAGTGTTTATAGTGGCGCCATCTTGCATTGGCTTATGCTGCCCTCCCGGAGCTCATCTTTAATCCTAGAATCTAGAGTCCGGGTTGATAGGTGGTCTTCTGGACAGCATGTGGGTAGTTTTAAGCCACTCGGCGGCGGTTGAAAAATCCCAGCTTGGTGGCACCAGGCTGGGATTGAGCTCGCGTCATCCTGAACGCGGCTCCGTCACGCTACCCATTCAGCCACCGCCTCTCGGTATCACTGATTGTTTTACGTGTGTGTGTGTGTGTGTGTGTGTGTGTGTGTGTGTGTGTGTGTGTGTGTGTGTGTGTGTGTGTGTGTGTGTGCGTGCGTGTGCGTGTATGTGATGCTCCCTGGGAAACTGACAACTCTCATCAGGAAGGTAAATCTTAATGTAAGCAATACCCAGCGACTCTAACTGACTTGCATAGTGAAGGTCTTCCCCTTACCCCCTCCCCCTCCAACCCTGCCCTCGCCGCCGCTGCCTGATGGAGAGGGCGCAGACTTGTCCTTCCGGCTGACCTGT
>NC_066523.1:9641023-9646023 GCF_024679095.1 Eriocheir sinensis | reverse complement strand
AAGGGACACAACAAAACACACACACACACACACACACACACACACACACACACACACACACACAAAGGCAGACATGAAAACAAAATCCGTCTTTTGCAACAATGAATCACACACATGAATACACACACACACACACACACACACACACACACACACACACACACACACACACACACACACACACACACACACACACACACACACACACACACACACGTGAAAAGTAAGCCCCGGAAAACACACATCCACACAGGACATTAGAGACTCATTAACTCCAAACAGTTTTTTTTCTACGCGATTTTTTTTAATGATGCTATTAATCTCCGCTCCCCTCCAACCCTTCCCGGCCCCGGCGTTAGGATAAGTGTTCGGGGTTTGGCCTCATAACATCTGAAAGTTCGCTCGTTATAATTTTTCAAAACTTTTCTTTTTTTCTCTTACAATGTCTCTGAAATACTTTTTTTGTGATTTCTATCCGTTAATTTATTTTATTTATCGTTTATATTTACATTTCTATTACCCTATTTCCCGTATAAATATAATGATTTCCCTTCTGTATATTGCGAAATCTGTGCATGTATATTTATATTCGAAAACGTGAAACTGCAATCAGATCCTCCATTTCTTATCTCAGCGATGAGAAATTTTAAGAAAATATGATGCTATTCAACACAGACTTGAAGCACGAGCCTCTAAACGCTGCGACTGTCGTTTAGAGGTTTCTATCCAAAAAATTTTTTCTCAAGCTGATTTCATGGGTTTCTGCTTTTACATTTATTTGTATTTGAATCACTTTCTCCCATACCATATCTTACAAAGTCTGCGCATACATTGTTCTTCAAGAGCGTGAAACTACAAGCAGAGCCCATATTTTCTGATTCGGGGATGAAAAAGTTGAAAATTATGATGCTACTGAACACAAACTTGCAACAGAGGCGCCTCATACGATGGAAACGAAACATATCTAATAACTATATGGGATGATATTATTTTTTTCTCCTTACTTCACCCTTTAAAGTAAAAAAAATATATACATATGATGCTCCTGAACAAAATCTTAACAAACTTCTCGCACGATGAACACGTTAGATTTCATAATTATCTAGGAGCTCTAACTCTTCTTTCCCTTTTTTCACCTGCAAATATAAATGAAGTCCATCCATGCCGCTCTGCATTTCGCTGATTTTTGTTTTCTTCATATTACTTTCCGGTTCGTGTAATTTTGAAATGTCGAAACAGTATTAGAAAAAAAAAACACTAAGTCGTGGACCGAAATCCTTTCATTCTCCGCGCGCAGCTTCCCTCATCCTTCATTCCCCGCCAAGGCTTCGGGAAAGGCAGTTGTGACATTTATGAAGTCAAGTCAGTATTAATTTACCGTGGAGGGAGTCAAAATGGGATGGACGCTACACTCTCTCTCTCTCTCTTATGTAGTAAAAGTGGAAGCAGAGAATAGTAGTAGTAGTAGTAGTAGTAGTAGTAGTAGTAGTAGTAGTAGTAGTAGTAGTAGTAGTAGCAGTAGTAGTAGTAGTAGTAGTAGTAGTAGTAGTAATAGTAGAAATAATAGTAGTAGTAGTAGGAGTAGCCAAGAGCAAGAGCAAATGGTATATTGGCTGTGGTGGAACGCCCGTCGCAATCATGTATATTTAGCGATCGGTTCGAGGAACATGGTTTACCCCATGCCATAAATAATAACTTGCGCTTATCCACTGCATTTGCCAAAAAATATTGCTAAGTGGGTGGGAAAGGCTAATGGAGCAAGCGCTCCTATAAAGTGCGGCTGCTATTCCACCAAACTCAGGCTGACGGGCGGCCACGGGTGTCCACAGCGTGGCTCAGGCTTTGATGCCGAGAGAAAATCTTTTAACTTCAGTAAAACAGAAGTAAAAAAATAGGAAAAGTCCAACCACCAAAACATACAGAATATCAAAATGTATCTTGCATAACAACTAACCGAATATGAAATCTTGAAAAGGGAAGTCACATGTTAACGTGAAGGGGAAAATTTAAAGGCGGAGGAGTAAGGAGTATCTGGTATTTATCTTAGTGTGTGTGGGGGGGAGGGGTATATGTATGTATGTATTTACACACACACACACACACACACACACACACACACACACACACTCACTCACTCACTCACTCACTAACACACACAAACAAACAAACACATGCAATTTTACTATTTTTAATAACTTTTCTGATTCGCGACGCCTTGGTTCTACACCCATGGCTCAGTCCCTTCCTCTTCTCCGTTACCTATTTCTTAAATAACGAGGCGTCACAAGTGTCTAATCTTATTGTCTCTCTCCTGCAGGAAAGAGCGGCAGAGACGGAGGCACCGCAGGGCACGGGCTCGGGACGTGAGCGACGATGAGTTGGACTCCGATGAAGCATCCTCCTTATCACACTCATTGTCCAAATCGTCGTCGTCGTCGTCGTCGTCTACCCTGACATCATCCTCGGGAGAGTCTAACAAGGGACTTTCCTCATCGTCATCGTCTTCATCATCGTCATCTTCCTCATCTTGTTCAGACTCCTCATCGTCGTGCTCCTCATCATCGTCCTCGGAGTCGTCAACGTCGTCTTCGTCAGATTCGTCGGATATCGAGGACCTGATTCCTTGATGGGTCGGGGGGCGGGGCAAGCACGCCACCTCTGCTGCAGCGCTTCACCTTTCTCTGGGGCTTGACATGGAACTGGAGGCGACACTACGCAGAAGTCACGTCAAACTACGCTACAATGTAGCCGTTACTTTCGACAACATGACAGGACGATATTCTTGTTTCTTTCTTTTGAAAACAAGTCATAGCTGAGACAGAAAACTAGAGAATGCGTAGATCAAGAATATTTCAGAGTAGTGTGGCACCAAACAAATAATTACATAGGAAATCTTTCACAAAGTCTAGGCAGATCGTTACAGTGCACTTTTTCCTGTCAACTCAGATGCATGATATTTAGGCACACGAGTGTTCGACTTCATTGTGGCTGTCAGAGCTCTATACACTATTTGTGGGCTGACACGCCTGTCTACGATCGATGACATCACCGTTGTGAGGGTGGTGCTACGTGCGGTCATAATATTTATGAATATACCTCATGTTCACTCACTATAAAACCCTGGGTACGTTTTATAGTGACAATGGTAACCTGATAACACTAGGTTATATAACTACCTGACTTACATTTTTATCATATACTTGTTACACAAATATTCAGTATCATATAGTGTAAATTTTTCCCTTATAAATATATAATATCACTAAGAATACAGTTTTAGAGTTTGATGCTTACGTGAGAAATGTCTTTCTTGATATGGGTAGTGATAAAGCAAGGGAGGGCGGGAGGAAATGGGTGGAAACTGAGAGGTCTCCATCCACACACAGCCGGATTGCAGGCGAGGGTGAGATAAGGAAGGTGGCGTGCCTGCTGAGCGTGCAGAGCGAGTCAACAGCTCGTTCTTTATGAAAATACTCATGTTAAGCTCCACTACGCCCGACAGAAACAGAGCTGCAGAAAACTCTGCATGCAGCTCACAGCTTTCAAAGAACAATTAATCGAAGTGTCCGTCAAGTTTCCAGTATTTATCATCTTTGTACATGAAGTAGCTTCGGTGTTCAGGCTGTGAAAATTAAGATGTACCCTTCGGAATGTGATGGATTTAACGCCCAGCTCGTGAGCGACAGTGACTTTTCTGTGCGTTATCGTCTGATACAGTGTCCTGATCTGGAAACATTATGATGAGTTTTAAAGCGATGTAGATACTGCAACGATACAGACGGAACAATTCATCCAGCTTGGTCTTTTTCAACAGACTTACGACTACCTGGCCGGCCGCCCTGCTGGTCGTGGCCTCGTGTTTACCCTTACAGGCAGTGATGGAGGGGCGGTGCCGTGGGTCCTCCCTGGGCACACATGTGGTATATGAAATAAAAAGGTTGCTGCTGACTGTTTCTATTATTCATGTGCAGACCGATGAGCCCTATTAATCTTTTTTTTTCATATTTGCTCAGCAGATATGCACCACTAATATGAGGTCTTGAATTTTACATTATTTTCAAACATGCTAAACTGAATTACATTATATACATAATAATTATTTGTTTCATAATGTTTAATTGGCTTTCTTATCAGACGTGGCAAACACACACACACACACACACACACACACACACACACACACACACACACACACACACACACACACGAGGTCGCGAGGTGTTGCTGACGAGACGTTCTCATTAGCCACGAGAAAATACATATGTTTAATTAAGATTTTTTTATCGTCCTAATGAAAACGAATTACCGCAGGAAAATAGAATTTGGAGAGGAGTAAAACACAGGGATGCAATGTTAGAGAATACGATAAAGCAGTGCTGAAACAAACCAAAGACTAAGAGGAATCTACATCGTTTCCAAACATTACCCACCACCACTCTGAGCTTGGACAAGGTGCGAAATGTGATGATCTGATTATCCCCTTGACTGCGGATTTCCTACAGTCAGATCTCACCAAGCTACAGGAATGGAACAAAAAAGTAGCTGCTACAATTCAGTGACGAAAAATGTAAAGTCCTGCACCTTGGGAGATGATATCCAGCACACCAATACCACATGGGAAACACTTCACTATCCACCACTGAGGCAGAGAAAGACCTGGGAGTATATGTTACCGGGCTACCACTGAAAGCCAAATCCGTGCCAATCGCAGCAGATGGGTTAAGTAAACGAAGCCGCGGCAACTCACACCTGACCAACATACCTGTCGCGCAAAACACTAAATTAACAACATAATCAGTCATTTATCTTCAGTCAACAGAACCTATGGGGTCCCTACAACTACACTTCCATCCTCCACCGCATCACCACCCCAGTCTCACGAGGCCCGTCTCCACCGCCTTACAGGACAGCACGACCATTAAGCCCAGGTTCCTAGAGGTTTTTAATCCCCCAAAACAAATATTAATTTAATCTCCGTGCTAAGCGACGTGACATTCCTC
>NC_066523.1:9628523-9636023 GCF_024679095.1 Eriocheir sinensis | reverse complement strand
GGAAAATAACTACACTCATACCACCACCATAATCACCATCACGACCACCATCACCATCACGACCACCGGTCCCCTCTGAATACCACATCATCAACAGAAAGCAAACAATGGCATAATACATCAAAGGAGGTGGAAGAAATAGGGTACATACACGGCAAACAACTTAAAACCCTCCTGCTCTTCCCCTAATATGCTGCCTCCTTTCTCTTTCCTTTCACTCCCCATTAAAAGACTCCTAGATGCACCACGTCACACTCCTCACATCCTCCCTAGTCCATCCTTAGCTTCCTCACCTCCCACGGCCACTCTTCCCCAAATGTACTGCCTGACTTTTCTCTCCTTGTGTCCCCAAGATAAAACCTCTGCCACACACCTTAAGTTGTCCCATTCTGGTCTTCTCAACCCACACCCACACTAATACCTTCTTACGCTACCTCACCCAGCCCCATACCTCCTCAGCTCAACCCACTCTCTTCCTCCTCACCCCAACAAACCACCTATTATACCTCCTCACACCATTGCATTCTTACCTCTTCGCCCCACCCAACCGCATGCCATCAATAACCTCCACTTACCCACCCACTCCCTCTACCTCCTCACCTCACCCCAATCCTCTCATGACCAAACCTCGGTACCAAGCTCCGTACCTCTTCACCCCACCAGGCCCCACCGCCTATCACACCGCCCTGACCGCCTAAACAGTAATGGGATCACTCGCAGATCGGCTCTACTGCACCCTGACGTCTTCCTGAATGTGAGGCAATTGAATTTAAGATGAAAAAGGAAATCTAAATGTGGCAGCCTTTGAATAACACGAAGCCCATGGAAAACGGCCGAGCATGATCAACTTACGTATATGTGGTTAAGCTGGTGACAGGTAGATAAAGATGTAGAAAAGAAGACAGACAGACTAGGTACATGAAATACAGACTGGTAAGCAAATTGATAGATGAAATATGACGTCAGTGAAGAAGTCTTAGTTTTCCACACATACTATTTCACTAACACATTCTTTCATGAGAGGAGCATCAAGACACCTCTGTAACCAAATCTGATACATTGTTAAGGTCATTTTTTTTCTTTACAGCATAGGGGCAGGCCTTTTTAGCCTTTTATTTAAACTTTTAACTGTTTCCTATACCGATAACAATAAACGGAGGTAAATTAATAAAAAGAATGCAGAAAAGAATCAAACACACTGACCAAAAAAGAAACATATGAAGGTAGAAACACTTAGGCAGCCAGATACAAGGAAGTGATATCCGGATTAAGGAGGAATGAAGCCTCTGAAGTGACCACCTCCCTCAACCACTCTGCCCGCCCCGCCTGTTCTCCGTAGCCGGGCTCGGGCAAGGCTTAGCAAGCCCTTCCAGACGCCCCAAGGCTGCTACGGCCGAGCACCACCAAGAGGACCCAATTAGGGCGTAAAGGCTGCTCCGGGGACTTGGTGAGGAGCGAAACGCGCACACACACACACACACACACACACACACACACACACACACACACACACACACACACACACACACACAAGTTGGTCTGGATGAACTCTATTAATTCTTCTTTTTCTTTTCTTCCTCTTATTCTTCTTTATCTTTTTCTTCTCCTTCCTCTTCTTCTTACTCCTACTCTTATTTCTATTTTCCTCCTCCTCCTCCTCCTCCTCCTCCTCCTCCTCCTCCTCCTCCTCCTCCTCCTCCTCCTCCTCCTCCTCCTCTTACTCTTCCTCCTCCTCCTCTTCCTCCTTCTCCTCCTCCTCCTCCTCGTCCTCCTCTTACTCCTCCTCTTCCTGCTCTTATTCCTCGTGCTCCTGCTCATAAATACTCCACCTTCTCCCTCTCCCCTTGCATTTCCTCCTCTTTCTCGTCCCCACATTTTCAGTCTTCCTCATTATAAACACTTACTCTACCGTCCTGTTACAAAACGCACCGAATATTACGTTACAAATATTAGTACCGAAGAGGGACTTCATATCATTACGTAAACCTTAACTATCGAACTTTATTTTTGGCGTCAGTAACTCAAAACGTTCTACACAAATTCCACTTTTCTATGATGGCATTTTTTTTTCTCTCTTCTTAGGTAAATTGTGTCGCCAAGTGCTTCATCAATAGAAGTCCCAACAAGAACTTTCCTATCCGGCTCTCGGCCAAATTAGCTTCAAAGTTCGGTATTCTATTTCACTGCCTTTTTGTTCTCTGGTTCAAGGGCGCAGACAAGCCTCATACAAATATTTCATCTGCTCCACCTGTACAAACAATACATAAAAAACAGTGTTGATTTATTATAGTAACTGCCCCTTCAGGTTCCCTTTAGGCTGTACCTCTCCTCTCGCAAGCCACGAAAGTGTTCCTTCTTTTCACAATACAACCTACTCATTCACGTTCATTAATCAGACACTTATCGATGTGCTTTTCATCTGTTTAACACATTATCAATATTTTTTTCCATAGTTGATTGCCTGGAGCATCTCCATTCTACTGTGTTTTCTTTACCCTCTCATGACATGTCTTGAAAATGTAGATCTACCTATATTGCCTCAGCGACTTAGCTTTTCAGGAAAAAAAACTCTACCCCTGGGAACTAATAAGCTTTCATTCTTTTTTCGAAACTTTACTGTATTTCTATACCAGTAAAAACTATCGGATATCTTTTCTTTTTTCAGTACTCGCTTTGCTCTCTTTTGCTGAAAAATAAAACAATTGATTTTATTCTTTCTCGACCTTAAAATAACCTCGGCTACCGTCGCATCAACAATTACTTTATTTTTCTATCCTGTTTTTCCCTTTTAGAGTAGCAATATTTGTGGTAACACTTCTGCAACTCGGCTAACTGATGGAGCTGTTACATAAAGCAGTAGTTAGTTCATGGTACGCAGGTTTGAGGCTGACGTGTGTGTGTGTGTGTGTGTGTGTGTGTGTGTGTGTGTGTGTGTGTGTGTGTGTGTGTGCGCGCGACGGGTTCGTCTGCACTTCATTGTCTTGATTTCAGTAAAATATTACAGATGAGTTCCTGATATAGTTAATAGAAGGAAAAAAGTTGATACTGCAAAATATTAGGTGCGGTATTATTGGAAACGTTCTCTTGGACGCCTTCTTTTCAATAAACATCAAACGGGATGATAACATATCTGAATCGGTCTCAAATGAAAACCTCTGCGAGTCTGTGACGGAGGAGCACAAATTCAGAACAACGCTGAGGTGAGTAAATTGCTTATTAGGAAACAATTAAGGATTAAAAAGTTTAAATAGCTGATTACGCGACGTCCCACCCCCTTGCCGCCCGCCGGTCCCTCGACTCAAGCCGCGGCAATCACACTTTGTCCGCCTGTGTTGTTTTCAGTGCGGGGCTGTCACGTGAGCTTTCCTTCATTTATTGGAGCTAGTTACAAAATGTATATTCTAGGGTTAACAGGACTATCTAAATACCTTCTAGGGATTTCAAATGAATTTAATATATTAATATCTTAATTCGTTTTCAAATAAACCGAATCATAAGAAAGAAAGCTCATAATTGAATATTGTAACCAAACACTGCATCACCAGCTGTTGTGATAACTCTTGACACTGGATTTTATTTTAATACAAGTATAATACATATTAGACGTTAAACAAAACACGTTAGGGTGACACATTACAAGTCACCTCGGCATAAATTACAATAGATTCCGGCACACTCGACGCACGGCTGCTGCGGCGACCCAGGCAGGGGTGACGAGTGGCCTGTCCGCAGGTGGCGACGCCGAGAAATGGATGTGAGTAGCGTAACTTCGTTTATCGCCCCGCATCTGCCACTCCCCGCCCCACACCTGCCACTCCCCGCCCCACACCTGCCACTCCCCGCCCCACACCAGCCCCTCCCCGCCCCGCCACCTACCGCCTTCTTCACCCACCACTCCTGCCACGCCCAACCATGCAGTACGTACGGTACGGTATAAAATACTTATCGTATCGTACCGTAATCTTGTACCGTAATGGTACGGTATAATCCCGTAACCAATTTCGAACCTTTTAAAAGAAAAGGTCTAGAACACTGCACGCACTGCAGGACCAATCCGACTGTCTCTTGTGCGTGAGCATGAATCCGGGCGCGCACGATGGAGAGACTTGTGAGGGGTGTGGGGCGGGCGACACAGAGGAATGTGTGTGTGTGTGTGTGTGTGTGTGTGTGTGTGTGTGTGTGTGTGTGTGTGTGTGTGTGTGTGTGTGTGTGTGTGTGTGTGTGTGTGTGTGTGTGTGTAATTCACCTCTTGGTCTGCTGCGGGTCTCTCTCGAGACAGCCAGCCGTTCCCCTACGGAAGGAGCTCAGAGCTCAGTGACCGATCTTGGGGAGGACTGAGACCACTTACACACAACACACCACGACAACGAGGTCACAGCTCCTCGCCTTACGTCGCGTACCTACTCACTGCTAGGTGAACAGGGGGTACACGTGAAAGCAGATAAACCCAACTTATCTTCACCCGGTCGGGGAATCGAACCCCGGTCCTTCTGGTTGTAAGGCAGACGCTCTAACCACTGAGCTACCGGGCCGTGTGTGTGTGTGTGTGTGTGTGTGTGTGTGTGTGTGTGTGTGTGTGTGTCCCCAATAAGGCGGGACAATCCTATACTCCCATGCCCCGCCCAGTCACCTTGACGAAGGGCGTGACTACGCATTCGTCAGACGCATTATAGTCCAGTAAATCTAGGGTTCAACCTAAAACAAATTGCAATAGATTGTTTCTCACTTCTGAGTGACTTGACTAGTCCTCAGGTACATCATACTAAAAATCCCCATGAATCCATGTGGTGGAATTTGGAAAGTCATATATCTGAAAATAATAGTTTTATCAGGTCAATAAAAAATTCAGAATTGATTGTTTTATGGCAGGTTATTTTAAAGATAAATAAATATATAGGAAAAAATAATAAAATATTAAATTTTGATTGCTGATTTTATTTTCAAAGACATATTCCTCAGAACTAGTGGCATCCATGACAAAATGCATCGAAGTAAAAATTGTAGAACAAACTTTCCTCTTTTGAAATATATATACAAGTTTATGCATATTTTAAAAATTGACAAAGTTATGAGGGAAAATATACAGAAAGCCAAGATTGTTGCTTACTGGTGCATCCCAGTCAGCTGATCGCCTGACTCGCTCAGTACAGAGCATGAAGAATGTGGAAGGTGGCAACACGTGATATTCCCATATCATCACTTTTCTTTTTTGACCTAAGGAATCGGTTTGCAGGTGCATCTGAAGTATACAAATTATTCTGATGGGCTGCAATTATACGTGGATCAGTAAATTGCTTCCTGCAGTCAGTGTGCACAGTCTGTCCTATTTCAGTCCTGACATTACTGCCACGTGCTTCACTACATCTATTCACAGTGGCGCTTCCCTTCTGAGTCAGCTTTGCAATAGGTTCTTCCCCACACTGTTTGCCACATATTGCACATTCCATCCCAGGTTGTAGACCTGTAATAACATGCATATTTGGTTGCAAATATAAATCAGATTTTCCCCTGAATTACAACCCTTCCTTTTACAGAATTTTACAGAATTTGAAGCTACGAGCGAAAAACTTACTTTTGCTAAGTAATTTAATTGGACTATAACTTATCCTAAGCTATGGTGTTCAAAATTAATAGCATATGATCATAGAGCATCTCCAACTTAAAATAACACGTGCTTTCACCTCTAAAAGTATTTGCAAAACTCGTGTCACAACCTGTATACAATAGGCTACACTGTAAATTTATTAGACTAACCTAATATTTGTCATTAATTCTTTTAACATTTTCTGTGCTCTACTACTACTACTACTACTACTACTACTACTACTACTACTACTACTACTACTTACAACAGCAGCAGCAACAACAAAACAACAGCAACAATACTACTACAACTGCTACTACTACTACTACTACTAATAATAATAATAATAATAATAATAATATCATCACTTTGCCAGTATGTTAACTTAGCACTTGTAATATTATAAAAGCCATTAATGACGTAGGTAGCAACATACTTACAAGAAAAGTGATGATATGGGAATATCACGTGTTGCCACCTTCCACATTCTTCATGCTCTGTACTGAGCGAGTCAGGCGATCAGCTGACTGGGATGCACCAGTAAGAAGCAAGCAACAATCTTGGCTTTCTGTATATTTTCCCTCATAACTTTGTCAATTTTTAAAATATGCATAAACTTGTATATATATTTCAAAAGAGGAAAGTTTGTTCTACAATTTTTACTTCGATGCATTTTGTCATGGATGCCACTAGTTCTGAGGAATATGTCTTTGAAAATAAAATCAGCAATCAAAATTTAATATTTTATTATTTTTTCCTATATATTTATTTATCTTTGTAAAATAACCTGCCATTGCTATAAAACAATCAATTCTGAACAATTTTTATTGAGTTGTGTTTCCTGATAAAACTATTATTTTACCAGATATATGACTTTTAAGAAAATTCCAAAATGGCCGCCGTATACCCCATTCCACCACATGTATTCATGGGGATTTTTAGTATGATGTACCTGAGGACTAGTCAAGTCACTCAGAAGTGAGAAACAATCTATTGCAATTTGTTTTAGGTTGGGCACAATTTTATGCTAGATTTACTGGACTATTAAGATTCATGCTGTTCAGTGCGATAAAATTACGAAAAATGAGTGGCACAGGGAATCATTCAGAAAAAAATCGTACCATAATTTCGTATTGTTCTTAAATTCTCTAAAACAGCATTTCATTTTCCTCTACTAATTGTTAATTTTATGTTTGTTAACTTCTTGGACCAAAGATGCTGCGAAATATTTTTTTGCAGCATGGTATTGTTTACGTATAAATGATCATTTTTTGAGCCTATATTGCTGAACCGTAAAGTGTGTTGAATAAAACCATCTACCTACCTATATACCTGTACATCTACCTACCAATGCACCTGTACATAGATACATACATATATATATATATATATATATATATATATATATATATATATATTTATATATATATATATATAGATATATATATATATATATATATATGTATATATATATATATATATATATATATATATATGTATATATATATATCACACACACACACACACACACACACACACACACACACACACATTAAATATAAGCACATTATATAGATAGTAATAGATAGATAGATGGATAGATATTTATAATTCTGTATATTTGAATAACCTCGCTCCACACTCGTCAGAATCCCCCTTTGCTCTATACTGCACGCCTGTCCTTGCTAGTCACTGCACACCTGTCACACCCACCTGCCTCCTGGCTCAGCCTGTACACCTTTACACCTGCAGCCACTGTATCACGCAACACCTGCCTCGTGTATCACTCCAACCAAAAAGAGATCTAAAGTAAATCTGCTCTCTCTCTCTCTCTCTCTCTCTCTCTCTCTCTCTCTCTCTACTGATATCAAACTTTCTCCGCCGTACCACATATTTACCTTCGCTCCCCTGACCTG
>NC_066523.1:9588523-9623523 GCF_024679095.1 Eriocheir sinensis | reverse complement strand
ACACGTATGAGAGGGAGAACCATATTCAAGAATAATTCTCTTTTGACAGATAATCATTATATCATAATGCATAACCGGTACATTGTGCTCAGAATATGAGAACCGTAAGAATAAGTAATCTGTTTTAACAGTATATTCTTATTTATAAATATTTTCCACAATATTCCTGATGTGTGTGTGTGTGTGTGTGTGTGTGTGTGTATATATATATATATATATATATATATATATATATATATATATATATATATATATATATATATATATATATATATATATATATATATATATATATATATATATATATATATATATATATATATATATATATATATATATATATATATATATATATATATATATATATATATATATATATATATATATATATATATATATATATATATATATATATATATATATATATATATATATATATATATATATATATATATATATATATATATATATATATATATATATATATATATATATATATATATATATATATATATATATATATATATATATATATATATAGGTAAGGAAACTCAGGCTGGATCAGGAACACTTTGTATTCTCTAACGTTTCGACCGCAACGTCTTCTTCAGAGAGTGACAGATAATTCAGGACAGGCTGTATATAATTTTATACCCCCTTGAGGCGACTCATCTCGCTGGACGTCTGGCAGGCGCGCGCGCTGATTGGTCCATGAGGATGAGGCTGGCGGCAGAGCGGGAGAGGCTTACGAATCCTTCTCTGTGATTGGTGGTTTCCCTCGTCGCTATGTATGCAGCCTCGACTAGCTTCCTCTTCCTCTTTTCAAATCCCATATGTAAAACCGTTGCTCTTTCCCAACTTGGCAAGTGTCCGTGTTTATCCCTATGCAGAACGAGAGAGTTTGTGGTTCGGCGGAAACGCATGTCGCTTTTGTGCTCCCTTATTCTTCTGACCAATCCTCGAGCAGTCTCACCGTAGTAATGAGCCGTGCAGTCGCCGCATGGAATGGAGTATATTGCACTTAACTGATTCGCGTCCCTGTTAGCCTGTCCTGAATTGTCTGTCACTCTCTGAAGAAGACCTTGCGGTCGAAACGTTAGAGACTACAAAGTGTTCCTGATTCAGGTTTCCTTACCACCTTTACACTCATTTGTCCTACCTCTACACAATATATATATATATATATATATATATATATATATATATATATATATATATATATATATATATATATATATATATATATATATATATATATATATATATATTGTGTGTGTGTGTGTGTGTGTGTGTGTGTGTGTGTGTGTGTGTGTGTGTGTGTGTGTGTGTGTGTGTGTGTGTGTGTGTGTGTGTGTGTGTGTGTGTGTGTGTGTGCTGATGCAAAGAGACCATTTAAAATAATATATGAAATATGAACTAGAATGTTAATAAATATATGTAAATTTATTTTTTAAAAATGCATGGACTTCATCAATGAAACATGGTTTTCAAAAATTAAGGCCTTGTGTGGGCTCAACAACAGCGCCCCCTCCATCCCTGGCGTATCTCACCTCCCGCCACCTGAAGCAGCCGAGGCCATCAATCTCCACTTCTCGGCCATCTGTCAGTCCCTCCCCAGCCTGGACCTGACCTCACTCCCAGCTTACCTGCCCGCCCCATCACCACTCCCCACGGTTGAGGCCTATGAGGTCGCCAGGTCACTAAGCCAACTTAAAACAAAGCGGTCCACCACGCCCACTGATCTCCCCATCAAACTGTACCAGGAGTTTGCCCCCGAGCTGGCCACCCCCCTCGCCTCTATTTTTAACGCTTCCTTCCGTCAAAACCAGTGTCCTGCTGACTGGAAAACAGCAAATGTCACTCCGATTCCTAAGACCACCACCCCTCAATCACTGAGTGACTTGAGGCCTATTTCTATCACCCCCATTCCCAGCCTCCTGTGTGAAGCCTTCATTTTCAAGTGGACTTACACTCATCTTGCTCCCCTCATAGACCCACAACAGTACGGCTATATCAAGTCAACCTCCACCACACACTGCCTAATTAATCTCCTGGACTTTGCCAACAGAAATCTTGAAAAACGCAAAACATCAGTTTCTCTCGCTTTTATTGATTTCCGAAAGGCTTTTGACCTAGTTCACCATACCACAGTCATCAACAAAGCAATAAACCTAGGGCTTCACCCTAACCTGGTCTCCTGGCTGGCGGATTTCCTGCACCAGCGTAAACAGGTGGTGAGATTTCAGGGAGTGGCCTCCCCTCCTCTACACCTTACTTGCGGGGTACCTCAGGGGTCCAAAATGGGCCCTTTGTGCTTCCTTATACTAATTAATGACGCCCTGACCCACACACCCCACCGCTGGAAGTACGTGGACGACACCACAGTGGGAGTAACAGTTGACAACAGCAACCCAGATTATTCCCACCTCCAGGAAACACTACACAACCTACACACATGGACAACACAAAACATGGTCACCATCAACGACACCAAAACTACACTCCTACACATCAACACCTCCTCTGCCCCTGTTGCCCCCCCTGTGGTGTCCATCAACGACACTCCCCTCCGGGTAGTTACATCTGCAAAACTACTTGGAGTCACCCTGGACAACAAGCTCACATGGAAGGAGCACGTTTCCCAGCTCACCAGATCTGCCACCTATAAACTGTACCTGCTGAGGAGACTCAAAACGCTGGGGACCCCTGAGTGTGCGCTGGCGAGCGTGTACTCCTCGTTCATCCTCCCCAAACTGACATACGCGTCCCCAGCGTGGTATTCCTCCATCAACATCACGCAGCGCCGCCAACTTGAACGCGTCCAGAAGCGAGCCTGCAAAATCATCCTGGGCCCTCACTGCACCAGCTATCAGGACGCCCTCGACTCCCTCCATCTCACCAGCCTACAACACCGTCACGAGACCCTACTACACCGGTTCGCAACCAAGCTTCTCAACCAGCCCAGACACAGACACATCCTCCCACCCGCAGTGAACCGCCCTCAGCACTCAGTGAGACACCACAACATTATTGCCCCGATACGGGCACGGACTGACCGCAATAAGAACAGCGCAGTGCCCATGATGGTCAAATATATCAACAATGCAAATTAAGAGCAGCACAATTTGTATGTTTTGTAAATATTTTTCATTAGGACTTATTGTTGTTGTTATTATGATTATTATTATTATTATTATGATTACTATTATTATTATCATTATTATTATCGTGATTATTATGATTATTATTATTATCTTTACTATGATTATTGCTATTATTGTTATTTCTATTTTCCTTTTTATTTTCAATCATACTACTTTGTTCATTTGTCTCATTCATTTCATTTCATCTTCCATTGATGTATATTTTCAGCTCTAGGGCTGACTGGTACGTCATGAAATAAACCGTTTATTATTATTATTATTATTATTATTATTATTATTATTATGTCTTGCAAACTTTGTCCTATTAATTAAGGAAGTGCAGTATGCGGGAAGGAAAAAGTGAACCGTCGAAGAATAACCGAGAAAGTAAAAATACTCACTCTTTTAAAGTCTTAAGGAAAGTTTTATTAGCCGGTCCGGTGCAGCAGCTGACCCTTGGCGGCCGCTTGGCAAATATTAAGCGTGGAACAGCCGCCCCGCCGCTCTATAAAGGTCCCGTGATGTGCGGCGGGTCGGGCCACCTTCCCGGAACCGTTCCTAACTCCCCAGATGACTTCGTGATTGCATTTCCCCGGCGAGCGGCGGCCAAAAGACTAATCCTGAGAGATGAGGGACCCAGGGTGGGGGCGACGCAGTCAAAGGATGCCATGAGGCTGGCCGGCAGAGCCACTGCATGCCGGGAGGACCACATTATGCTGTAAACCCACAGCTGCAGGCGAGGTCATTAGTGGCTCTCGTCCCAGAGTCAGGCTGCCTTCACTCACCCATCCATATGGATTATACTACGTTGTTTTTTTTGTTTTTTCTTTGGTGTCCACGCGCTCGGCCACTGTGGAAAGAACGGTGCGGCTGCCGAGTCAGCAAAGTAATACAATCTGAACAACCACAGCGTGCCTCGAACCGTGGATGTTTTATTTTTTTCTGAGTTGAAATTTTCTACCAGAACGAGATATTTCCTTTCAACGTCTCTGCAAAAAAGAAGGAACGAAGTTCACGATGCTGAACAGAAAAATCTTGTCTTGGATATACTCATTCATATTAAGGTCTCCGCTTACAACACTGAGTGAGCGCAACACCGACACACGCCTTCCTCTGCCTGCCCGTCCAGCGATAACGGATTTATTCTTGCATTTACTCGACTGCATGGCATTTTTCGTGTCCATTACCAATATATCATTGAGCTCCATTTCTTGTAATCACAACGCTTTATTTATTTATATATCTTTTTCAAATAGCACTCGGGTTACCAACATGTCTGCCGCGAGCATTTTTTTCTAATAGGAAAACTCTTATTCTGAACTTGGATGCCTGACGCAGCCCTCCTGCCTGCGTCCTCCGTTTGTCTGAAGTTGCAATCGAGTTTAAGACTGATGACCAGCATGTGAGGGTTCTTCGACCACTTGACGATGGTCGAACACAGCACGAGTCAGCGGTCCCGGGAACTTGAACTTGGGACCTTGCATTCACTGCCTCCTTCAACTAATCACTCGGCCGCCGCCTCTCTCTCCATTCCGTCGCTTATTTTCTTTCTTATTATGATCGCATTGACTGCATGTGAAGTACAATCTTTGAAATGTCAGCCAGTCAATCAGCTCGTTCTTGGTGTATAAGTACGACCTGAACAGATCGTCGGTAAAGAATAGCCCGCTTTAATATGGCATTAAGATGATTTTGGTAGATCACCATATTATAATAGGATGGATGAAATACAACTATAATAATTGCTATGTTAATACTAGCCATACAGTCCCGCAGAGTATATGAACCAGCGGAGGCAAAGGAAAACTGAAAACAACTTGAAGGACAAACTTGGAAAGGTAAACAATCGAAACTACTTAGCCTCTTTAAATACTTTAACGAAGTTTGTTTCCTAAAACTGTTGGGTGAAAATAATGGTATTGAGGATTCCATCTTTGAAGGCTTTGATGTCCTCGTGTGATCACCTCCATATCTCTCTCTCTCTCTCTCTCTCTCTCTCTCTCTCTCTCTCTCTCTCTCTCTCTCTCTCTCTCTCTCTCTCTCTCTCTCTCTCTCTCTCTCTCTCTCTCTCTCTCTCTCTCTCTCACACACACACACACACACACACACACACACACAGACACACACACACACACACACACACCTCCATTTAGTGGACTTATTGCGCGCTCGGATGGTCATTCCGGCAGGCTGAGGTTCGCGTCTTGTATTGGCCGAAAACTCATTTATTTCCCCGCTGACAGAAGAGGTTACTGCCTCCATGAAGAAGGGGAAAGAGAGATGTGGTTGTGAGGTCTCATGCAGCCATACCCACTAATCCGTCAATATGCAGCTCAAAGGTCTTTCGGCTGGCGATCGCGAGTCCAGCACGTGATCAGACCATTAGTAAGTGACAAACAATGCCAAGACAATTCATTTGCTCCTCTCACTCATTTTTTTCACAATCAACTTTTCTTGTTGCCTCCTCCTACTTCTCTCCACCACCCTATTCGTCCTCCTACTCTTTCCTCCCCTACCACAAATATCTACCGCTTCCAACTGTTTTCTTCCATTCCTTCTCTTCCATCAGTTACCTTGTTTGCCGCAGTCGATGAGTCCATCAGAAATCAGTCACACTGAAAAAAAAATCGCATGATTGCTCTAACGTGTTCATAACCTGGTGACTGCAGTAATAATCTCCGCTAAATGAGATCAGTTTTCATTTACCATCATGCGCATTAGCTCTACTTTAATTAAACTATTTTTAAATTACCTCTGCTGTGTATTCATCCGCTAAAATTATTATTACTTATACTGTGTATTCAACCATAAAATATATGTTTTATAGATATTTGTGTCCTTCAACAAACTCCCATTTACCTGGACTAACGGACCAACTGCCCTGTAATCGTAAGATAAATGACTGAGATTACGACTTGGATTACAATATAAGAGTAATCGCTTACGATTACGCCTATTTCGAAAAAATGCCAGAGCAATCGATAACGATTACAACGACCCAAAAGTCTGTAATCGACTGAAACCGATGACGATCATAGATCACCATTATCCCGGCACTGTGAACAGGTACACGTGAACACAGACAAACGCAAACACAAACGCAAAGGGAGCAAGCCAGCAAACAAGCGGCATTAAGTAGACAGAGTTTGGATAAGAGACGAAACAACACTTACAGCCACTCACCCCGTTCCTCCCTTCCCCATCTCCTTCCCCAACCCCCCCCCCTCCTCCTCCCCTTCTTCCCCTGCACACTCCTGTTAACAGCTGACAAATTCGCAGCCCCCACTCTCTCCCCCTGCGGCTGCAAAGCGATTAATTAACACTCTTTCAGGCCACGCGAAATCGGTAGTGGTCAGCCGCAGGTCGTGGAAAGTTGTTTGGAGGCTGGTGGTGATGCTTGTGGTGGTGGTGGTGGTGGTTATGGTGGTGGTGGTTATGGTGGTGGTGGTGGTGGTTATGGAGGTGGTGGTGGTTATGGTGGTGGTGGTGGTGGTGGTGGTTATGGTGATGATGGTGGTGGTGGTGGTTATGGTGGTGGTGGTGGTGGTTAAGGTGATGGTGGTGGTGGTGGTGGTGGTGGTGGTGGTGGTTATGGTGATGATGGTGGTGGTGGTGGTGGTGGTTATGGTGGTGGTGGTGGTTATGGTGGTGGTGGTGACGACAAGGAAGGGACGAGAGGAGAATGAATAATGATTAAGTAGTGGTGGTACTTTTGTGGTGGTGGTAGTGTTGGTGTTGGTGGTAATGATGGTGGTTGTGGAGATGGTGAAGTGAAAAGGGTGCTGAAATGGAGGTGAAGGAGCACCCTTGATGATGTAGTGGTAGCGGTGATGGCGGTGTGCCGAGGGAATGGTGATGTTGAAAGAGTAGTTGTAGATTAGTGATAGCTGTGGAAAAATAGTGGGTGGTGATGGTGGGGTGCTGAAGGTGGTGTGGAAGGATGGATAGAGTGGAGGTGGAGTGGTGGTGATGGTGTGGTGAAGTGGTAATGGTTGTGGCGGCGGCGGCGGCGGGGGTAACCGGACAAGGGGCATGAATGGTGCGTGGAACATTTGCATTAATTAATTACGAGTGGTTGATTAATTAAGCAAATTCAATTTTTCCCCTGTATTGATATGGCTTAATAATACCTCACGGACTCCGCGCCTTCCCAATATCATTTTACTTTATTTCCTTGCATTTCCAAACACATCAAACTATAATTTGATATTTTCAATAATTTGAAAAACTATTGATGAGAAAAGAAGACTGGATAAAATTTAACGGAAATACATTTTTTTCAAGATTCTCTTTTCGATATTTTGAAAAACAAATATTGGAGGAACAACCCCAAAGAATGTATGACAGACAACAAATCTTACTCGATTGGATATAAACGTCAAAATGACTACGAGTGAAACCACTTGTTGAATTCAGAGAAAACCTGATGTTTTCACGCTGTGAGATGAAGGGCAAGTGATAAAGGTAGTGAGGTAGTAGCAAGATATAGAGAGGTCTGCAGAAGGAAGAAAACGTTCAATTGAGGCTGAATAGAGATAACTCCCTTTATGACGTCCAGGTGTTGAATACAAAAACAAGTAAGTTATGTTTCCTTCTGGGTAATTATTTCTAAAAATGAATGAGCTCCTTAAAAGGAATGGATAATGATTTCTTATTGATTCGCATTAATATGTCACAGATGGTAGCCGGATAAAATACCGAGAAGAGGGGAAGAAGAAAGAGTGAAGTGAAATATAAAATAAAACGGTGAAAAGGAAAAATAATATGCGCATGAGAAACGAGGTACGAAGAGGAGAGGAGAAAGACGAAATGAAAGAAAGGCGAGCCCGGTGACTGATAAAGTAAAAGAGTGTGTATTTGAAAAAAGACGAGGATATTGAAAGAGTGGTGGTGGTAATTAAGGTAATTTAAAGGGAGGAGGGGCCAGGTTCGCTGAGCTGGAAGTCTCCGCTTGTCCACATCGGCCATTGGGTCCGGGGCAGGAGGGCGGCTGACGGAAGGAAGGGGTCATGGATGTTCAATTAGAACCTCCTTGGGAGTGGCTGGATTGAAAGGTTTTGGGCTTGTTTTTTGGTCGCCTAAATGTTAAGTTTTCTTTCTGTCTATAGGTGATTAAATAGAGCAAACTGCTAACCGAAATATGTATAAAATTTTACTGCAAATTCACCCAGTCACAACCCCTGTAAATAGCATTTCCATAGTTCTAGACTCACCTGACGCGCACCCGACCTTAATGCACGGCTTACTATATTAACACAAACAAGTCACCTGTAATTATGAGATCAAAAGACCACGGGATGGCTGGGGTATACAGATCTCATTCGATCTCATTAATTTCGCCTGTCATCGGTCAGTTCTCCCATTTAAATTTAGCATACTTCCAGTCTGATGGAGTGCATATGTCAGTAAATTTTGTATTGTGTATTACTAACCCCTAAAAGAAGTGAATGACAGTGTACATATATCCTTTGGCCAGGCGGGCAGAGACCGTGTTTTCTCCCGAACCCTCGCCTTCACTTCAGAGCGAGCGGAACCCTACTCGTGGGCTCCCACCTGGCGGTACTGGTGGTGGTGGTGGTGGTTACCAAAGCCAGCATGACGTGACATCTACCTTGGTAACAGTGGTCAAGAGTGTCATTTCCACGGTAGCAGTGCCGAGCTGATCCCTGTCACCGCGTGGGCTTGGCACCCGACGCCCCGCAGTGTGCCGGGCGTCGCAACACTCGAGTTGGGCCGCGAGTGGTGATGGCACTGCCCCAGACCTGCCCTCGACTGTTACCTCTACCCAAGCCCCCCTCCACCCCAAATATTGCCCCCCTCAGCCCCACCAGTCTCTAATCCCCCTTCGCCCACCCTCTCTCCCTTCTCCCGCCTTTCAACCTGTCACGTTTCTGGTCAAGCTGCATCTTTTCCTGTTTCTACTTACTCCCTCTTAATTTTTTATCCGTCTTGAAAGTTAGATTGTTTGCTCTCTCTCTCTCTCTCTCTCTCTCTCTCTCTCTCTCTCTCTCTCTCTCTCTCTCTCTCTCTCTCTCTCTCTCTCTCTCTCTCTCTCTCTCTCTCTCTCTCTCTCTCTCTCTCTCTCTCTCTCTCTCTCTCTCTCTCTCTCATTCACACATAAGAAATCATACACGTAAACACAAACACACATACACATATACAGACACATACAAATATAATCAACATCGACATCAATACACACACACACACACACACACACACACACACACACACACACACACACACACACACAGACTGAGGTTCGGGTCTTGTTGTGGCCGAAGACTCATTTTTTTCCCGCTGACAGAAGAGGTTACTGCGCCAATGAAGAGAGGAAAGAATGATATGGTTGTGCGCTCCCAGCCATACACACGGACCCGCCAGTATACAGCTAAACGATCTTTCGGATAGGCTACCCTGTTCTCATTAAAAAATCTTCACCATCGTCTTTTCCTGCTGCCTCCTCCTCCATATTTTGTAAGCATAATAAAGTGTGTCAAGTGTTTCAAGTGTTTCAAGTGTGTTTCCTCCTCTCCATCCTCGTCGTCGTCCTCCTCCTTCTTCTTCTCCGCTCACAAATACTCCAAATGTCCACCCCTACAATTTTCTTTCATTCTTTCTCTTCTACCATTCATCTCCCTCGACGCAGCCGATGAGTTCAACAGAAATCAAATGCAGAAAACGTAGGATTGCTTTCCCATCCCCGTATTTATAACATAGTGATCGCAGCAATAATCTCCGCTCAATGAGATCAGCTTTCATTAACATCACGCGCATTAGCACTACTCAAATTGAAATCCCTGTGCAAACAATAAAAAAATTCAATTATGCGTGTCGTGACGTAAGCAGAGGCTGTGACTGCAATGATTACTCGTGCTTAATATTACTTTCATGAGATATCGAAAATTTTAGAAATGGTATTAGATAGATAGATAGAGATAGAGAGAGAGAGAGAGAGAGAGAGAGAGAGAGAGAGAGAAAGAAAGAAAGCAATTGTATTAACCCCCAACAAATAAACAATCGTGCCGTGGAGTGGGTAGGCAAACAGTCCCCCGTATCAGTCTCTCTACGGACTCTGTTGATTCATTTGGAGCGGCCCTTCTCTCAACCTTTCCTCTTCCTCCTCCCTCCATCTTTCCTTCCCTCCCTCAATCTTACCTCCTCCTCCCTCCATCTTTCCTTCCCTCCCTCATTCTTTCCCTCCCTCCCTCATTCTTTCCTTACCTCCCTCATTCTTTCCTTCCTTCCATCCATCTTTCCTTCCCTTCCTCAATCCTTCCTTTCTCACCTTCATCTCTCCTTTCCTCCCTCAATCTTTCTTCCGTTCATCCATCTTTCTTTCCCTCTACCTTTCTTTCCCTCCCTCAATCTTTCCTTCCCTCCCCTCATTCTTTCCTTCCCTCCCTCATTCTTTCCTTACCTCCCTCCATCTTTCCTTCCCTTCCTCAATCCTTCCTTCCTCACCTCCATCTCTCCTTTCCTCCCTCAATCTTTCCTCCCTTCATCCATCTTTCTTTCCCTCTACCTCTCCTTACCTCCCTCAGTCTTTCCTTCCCTCCCTCCAACGTTCCTTCCCTCCCTCTATCTTTCATTCCATCCCTCCACATACCATTCCCTTCCTCAAGCCTTCCTTCCTTCCCTCCATTTTTTCTTCCCTTCCCTCTACCTTTCTTTCCCTTCATTCACCTTCCTTATCAATCATCTTTTTCATCATCGTTACTTCTCTCCATTGTTTTCCAAGTACCATCCTTCTTTCCCTTATCCCTTCTTACTTTTCGTCCCTTCTTTCCGCCCTCCTCTGTCCCCCTTTCCATCCTTCCTTCCATGCATCCTTCTTCTTTTCTCCATCCTTCCAATCCTGTGTTGTTCCCTTCCTCCGTCCCTTCCATCCTCCAACCCTCTCTCATTCATTCCCTTCCATCGTCCTCCTTTTCTCCGTCCTCCCCTTCAGACCAACCACCAAAATTAACTCGCCCAGACCACACAAGGGGACAACCAATAACTCTAAGGGTCAAACAAGACTTGCCTTATTAAGTTCCTTTCTCTTCGTCTTAGTCATCAAAGTAAGGCGGTGCGAGGGGAACGAGAGGACGGCAGTAGGCGTGGGGAAAGAGAGGAGCGCAGGGAGCAGGCTGAGAAGTTTCCGGGCAGGGAGAGAAGAGAAGGAACAGTGCCGGGATGGAAAGAGAGAAGGAACAGAACACTGGGAACACAAAAAGAATCCTGCTTAGGAGGATCCGTCTATAAATAGCACTGGAAGGACTCGATCCTCAGGTAGAGCGACAAGAGAAAATCCTGCGAATGGTGTGGCTGGGCGACCTATCTCCTGCAGGTGTGGCGGCGGCGGCAGGGAGGCGGCGGCGGCGAGGACGGGATGGGGAGGAGAGAGGAGGGAGAGCTAAAAGCCATTCCGAGCCGGCTTCTGGCTGCCTGGGCGACTCTCAGGGACGTGATCCGGGTAATAGGGTGTGTGTCTGGGGACGCGGGACCGCCTCTCGAGGGTGCAGGACCAGGAGGTGCCGGGAGTGACATTGGTGGCTCTCGTGAGTGGCGACGGGGGTAGGGAGGGAGGTCCGGAGCTTGGATGTGAGGAGGGAAAGAAGGAAGCTGGAAAGAGGTAAGGATGTATAAGGAGAGCAGAGAGGAGTGTTGTAGCAAGAGAAGGAGATTAGAAGGCAAGAAGAGGGGAGGAAGGGAGCTTGGATGCGAGAAGAGAAGGAAGGAAGCTGAAGGTAAGGAGGTATGAGGAGAATAGAGGGAAGAGTTTTAGGAGGGTCAAAGGAAAGGAGATTAGGAGAAAGGGAAGAAAAAAGGAAGCAAATAACTGGGCAAGGGGGATGGTGGAAGAAGGGAGGGAAGGAAGAACGCTGGAAAGAGGTAAGGAAGTATAAGGAAAATAGAGGGAAGAGTTTTAGGAGGATCGAGGCAAGGAGATTAGGAAACAGGGGGGGGTGGAGGGAGGGAGGGAAATAAGAAGGTAAGCAGGGAGGGTGGCGGAAAGGAAGTAAGGAGGGCGGAGGGAAGGAAGTACTAACGAGAAAGGGAAGGAGGTTGAGAGACTGGAGGGGAGAAGGTAAGGAGGGATGACAGAGGGAAGGGAGAGAGTAGTAGGGGCAGGGAAGAAACAAGGCGGGAAAAGATTATGACCAAAATTTTACGTATAATTAATATGACGAAAGGAAAAGCTAAAGCAGACCACTGGAAGGAGGTAACAGTAAAGAAGGAGAAAGAGAGAGAGAGAGAGAGAGAGAGAGAGAGAGAGAGAGAGAAAACGTAAGAGAAAGGAAGATAAATGAGGGGGTAGGTTATATGACGAAGAGAAAGAATAGATGAAGAACACAGAAGCAAAACAAACCTAAAGAGAAGAAAGATATGCGAGTCGTGCAGACCCGCGATCGTAACATGGTTTAAGCATCACGTTATATCGTGTTTTACGTCCTCCTCCTCAGCGTAAAAGTGGACGAGTTGCCGGAGAGACGTTCCTCCTTACACATGGTTTCTAAGCCTAATTCTAAACCCTCTTCTGTCTCCGCCGTCACATCCGCCGCTACTAAATAATTCTCCTTCTCGCTATTTCATCACGCGCTAGTGTTTTTTTTTTCCTCTAGCTCCTATAAATAACACACACTTTTTCTCTGTCCCGTGCGGCTCCTAAAATGGCCTCTTTATCACTCTACATTCGCTCACTTAACGCTTATCATCACGTCCACTTCTTTTTATCACCCAGTTTTTTCTTTAAAGAGCCATACATTTCTCCTCCCCCTCCTCCTCTCTTTACCTCTCCCATCATCAGTCACTTATCGCACAGGAACTTAACATCCATCTACTTAGTGGCAATCATTAAAGTTATATTTTTATACCTCCTCTAATTAATCACACACTTTTACTCTTCTAGTTCTTTCCCCTCTCGCGTCCTCAAAATTTCCACCTCCACAGGGACGAGCTCAACATCCTTCTGCTTAATGTTTATCAGTACGTCCCTGTTTTTTATGCATTTTTTTTCTCTTTATAATTAATCATACACTTCTACCCTTCCATCTCTTGCTTCTTCTATCACTAGAGTTACCATCCTACCCACCAGTGCATCCCCAGACGTTACAAAAAGACCTTTTAAAGATTCTTATAAGGCCAGTTCATTTTCATTTACCACCGGCACTCTGTTTGAATCTCAGCATACTTATAAATATAATACCGCTAATAAGTTACTTCGACTTTACAATTTTCATTCATCCAAACAATGTTCTTCAGTGTATATTGTTCAAATCACAAGTCCATTTTTAAACTGATGAGAAAGAATGTACTGTGAGCTTTCTCCGCGAGGACGTTAATCAAGACTGCGAGTGTTGGCCGCGAGAGGGCACGAAGCACACTTTCATATCAGCGTTTATCAAAGTAATGCTGTTTGGTCGCCACTTCTCCACAAACAAATAAAGAAATTCAAGACAATGAGAGGCACACTGACCTTAGCACTGCCAGGATGCTATCAAATGGGTCGAGAATAATAATCAATATAGAATTAGGTTAAAGTAAAACAAACTGATGAACACTAAATAGCCATGACCCTCATCCCACCCCTTGCCGTCCTCTCTCCTCACCCCTGCTGCCTCGGTATTCTTGCTGGCCACACTCGTCCACCTTGTCTCCCTCCACATGAGTCCCGGAAGGAATGTAATTAAGGCTTGCGAAATAATTAAGGTGCACAGAACTGTAGAAAAAGTGTAGCACACCATGAAAAGCAACAAGTTGCACTCAAACGTTGATAACACTGACCTCTCGCACTAATCCTTAATCAAAAAGTTTTCCTTAAAGATAAATTAGGCTGTTGATGTCTTATACTAACGGGCACTTAACTTGATAGCACGTCCAGGGTAATTTATGGATGAGTAAAGTAAGGCGATCAATTTACGTAACCTGATTACCTTTGAGTGACGGAAAGGCGTCTATTGTTCACTTAATTAATCATTTCTTACCGTGCGCTTGGGGACTGATACTTGGCGAGGACCGAGTCTGTACACTAGTTTATTCCTCACTCTTTTCTGACACAGTCTAAGGCTTTGAACGCTTCATTACGAAACACTTCCAAAACGCATTATCACCCGTACCACACCGGCCAACACACCATACATCTCCCCTACATTTCAAACATAGCAAATGGTTCATGATATTATTCCATCAGTTTTGCTCACACCTCACCCTCTTCCACCCCTAAACATTAAAACACAATACCAATACATTCGTTTCATCACATAACATGATAAAGAATACGCCGAATCAAACATTGCTCTGGAAATAAACCACTATACATTAAAATAACAACCATAACATAGAAAAGAAAAAAAGTCAGCCCAATCATGCATAAATTACTCTAATACATATGACAGACAGACTCACCACCACCACCAATGCTTTCGGCTCTCACAACGAATATTACCAAATCCAAAGGTCACAAAAGAGAATAGTCTGGTTCTTGTGAGTGTTTTCCCGCTCATGGTGCGGTAACCTTGTCAAACTATCACTAGGCTCATAAAATTACCCATGGAAATGCCCACAACCTCTACGGAAGCCTTATCAAATAGGGATGTGTCAGACCCGAAACGTTTGAGAATATGGGCCTGAGTTAGCTTCACATTTTAAACGTCAACATTTAGCCATTCCTTCTTAACACAAATTATAAAATACCTTACATACCTCTGCCACCGCCCTTTGTCCTCTTCCCTGCCCTTTTCATTAAGCAAGTGTCCCTAAAAAACACACACAAAGGAAAACTCGCAACCATAAAAGTCCCCCTTTGAATGTAATATCACAGCATCCCTTTAAAACACCATCTTATCCCTCCTCAAAGGCCCCTCCCTCCCCTCACTATAACGTCCTCTCTCTTCCTCTTACATTTTCAGTTTCTTCTACAGAATTTTCCCTCTCTTTTCTCCCTATTCCGTACTGTCACTTCAACTGCATATTTTAACCCATCCTTTGATCTATTTTACAATTCTTGGTCCCTTACACATATCACATAGTCTTTTCCCTCTTCTTGTTTCCTCTTTCCCTTCCTTACATCCCCCTTTCCTATTTACCATTCTCCCTCCTGAACACCTACTTCCTTTCCTCGTTACTTTCTACACTCCCTTTCTTTCTCCTGCTCTCCCTCCTCGCCTCCTTCTTTCCTTCGTTATCCTCCCTTACATTCCCTTTTCCTGGTGCCCTTCCTCCTTACCTCCCTCCATCCCTCGTTAGTTCCTTCCGTACCTTCCTTTCTACTGCTCTCCTTCCTTACCTCTTTCCTTCCTTCGTTACTCCCCTTACAGTCACCATTCCTGCCTCTCTTCTTCCTTACCTCCTTCTTTCCTTCGTTACATCCTTCCTTTCTGCTGCCCTCCCTCCATCCCGCCTCCCTTCCACCTTTCCCTACACTCCACTACCTACACAAGTCTCCCTACGCTTCGTGCGGTCGTCGTGTTCCCATTCTCCCATTAAAGCTCAAGGGGAAGATTTAACACGCTGTCGACTACAGAATTATACAAAGAAGATTAAGGAATCTAAAACACTGCTTCCTGGGCCGCCGTGAAGGGGAGGCAGACGAAGAGAGGTAGGAAGGAACTCTTCTTTTTTTGTTTCCAGCCGAGCCAGGAGGTGGAGACACGAGAGGGATTAAAGATTAAGAAGCAGCGTGTAATGAGGATGATGAGGGTGTCGGAAAAGAGAAGCGGAGAAGTAAAGGCACCATAATTAAGTTTACAAGGGTCGTGGGGGAGGGTGTGAGGTGCAAAATTAATATGCAAAAATCCACACATTAATTCAGGCCATTTTTCATAACGGCTACTCTTCATCCATGATTCATGCGCCTTAATAATAAAGTAATCTACCTGAGGAACGTTTTTACCGCACGGTGCTGCGAAGGACACTGCGTACCTGAAAAGACATGATTATTTTATATGAAAAAATGTACAAAATTTTGCATATAGTCAAGTTAAGTAAGATATTTAACAAATACACTTTAACACTTATATTTATTTACATTCAAGTTATGTACGAAGGAAAATAACACCATGTTCAAAGTGAACACAAATTGAGCACCTGTTTTTAAGCCAAGCACAAAATATAACACTTATGATTAAGGTAAACTTTTATATTCAAGGTTAGCTAAAACTTACTTTCAAGACAGATATGAAATTAAAAGCTTACGCCCATATTTTCAGTCATGTCGGGGCTTACCCACTCACATTTGATAAGGCTTTCGTGGAGTTTGTGGGTATTTACATCGATAGTTTTATAAGCATGGAGATAGTTGGACGAGGCTTCTGCACCATGAACGTAAAAAAAATAAAAAAATCATGAGAACACGCCTAATCTCGTTTATGGCTTTTAAAAATGTGTTGTGAGCCGAAAGCGTCTGGGAATACGGATTTTAGATTTAAGGTAAGGACTAAATTAAACACTCACAGAAGCACGAAATTCAAGGCGAACACGAAACTCAACACCTGATGCACAGTTACAGGGCAGCCGATCACATCATTACCACTCTCATCATCACACATTTTTTCCCGATACAAAGTGATTCCGAGTACCAGTGTATAATCAAATGAGGTTGATTATCCCGTGTATAATAAATGAGGATGATTATCGTGATAGTAAAAATTAGCGTAATGGCCGCGATGAAACAATACATTATTAACATGTCCCTTTGAGGCCCCGCTTATCATGCCTCCCCTACGTCCTCAGCGCCGCCTCCTAAAACAGCGATAATCTGTTGTGTGTGGCGTGTTGTTTTGTTGTAATTACTAGTGTACTACTACCGTAACAGTATTATCATTATTATTGTTATTATTATTGTTATTATTATTATTATTATTATTATTATTATTATTATTATTATTATTATTATTATTATTATTATTATTATTATTATTATTATTACTTTTATTGTTATTATTATTATTATTATTGTTGCTGTTGTTGTTGTTGTTGTTATTGTTGTTGCTGTTATTGTTCTACTACTACTACTACAACTACTACTAATACTAATACTAATACTACTATTACCACTACTACTATTCTTCCAGTAGTAGTAGTAGTAGTAGTAGTAAAAAAGGAAAAATCATCATAGAGAAAATGAAAAAAATTAATAAAATGTAGTGAGTGTTCCTGCTTCTCCGAGATAATAGAAGGAGAAAGACAAACAGCCTCTGAATTATGTCAAAGCCGTCCCCCTCATCCGATTAAGGGACGGTTCCACGCACTAACTTGAGTTTTTTTGTGGCCAGAGCGGCCGACACGGGTGATGCAGTCACGCTGCCCTGTTATGTAACAACAAAATAACATCAAAACCACCATTGATGATGTTCCTGTTCATAATATTTCGGCATAACTCCTAGTATTTCAACACAAATTACAATTCTACTTCATTACCCTTAATATTGTATAGTTATCCACAATAAGTCATCATTCATCTCTAATAGAAGCTGCTGTTTGAAAGGCACATTATATATATATATATATATATATATATATATATATATATATATATATATATATATATATATATATATATATATATATATATATATCAAAAGAAAGCTCAAAGGCATAACAAACAAAAATAAGGGTCGTCTTTGCAAAAGAATGATTGAAGAAGAACCCAGAAGTGTAATCACTTATGGTAAAATAAGTGTGTTGATATTTCTCTTGTGAGGACACTAAAGTCGTAGGAGAGTGGAAATACAAGTCAAGGAATGTGTGTGTGTATGTGTGTGTGTGTGTGTGTGTGTGTGTGTGTGTGTGTGTGTGTGTGTGTGTGTGTGCACGCGCTACTTGCAACACTACCACGACTACTTGATCTGGTAATAGGAACACAGCAAAAGGTTCCACTATACTTTCCCTTAGAAGAAAAAAAAACATAGAATACAGCTCATCAAAAGCTTTACTCTTTAAACGTAACTGTAAGAAAAACAACCAGAAAAACAAACGGTCATTGAAACACAACACAATTCCCTCAAAACCCAGCAAGTAAACAAACCAACACACACACACACACACACACACACACACACACACACACACACACACACACACACACACACACACACACACACACACACACACACACACACACACACACACACACACACACACACACACACACACACACACACACACACACACACACACACACACACACACAACCACACACACACACACACACACACACACACACACACACACACACACACACATGCACGATTCAAAGGGACATGGAAGCTCCTCTTCTCTTCCATACCCGGAACTTAAGCAAGGGTTCGTCACGCCTTTAGTTCTCCGCCGTTCCAGATTTGCACTGCAGAGAATGTTAAAGGAGTTAAGGTGAAATAAGTAATTCATTTTTTATCACAGCGATAACATTATCACATATAATCAGCGGTCAGTAATGTGGGTGCTGCGTAGGTAAGATAACGTTAAAACTGTATTTTACTTATAGGGGAAAATATTTCAATAATATTTCCGGAAAAATGTTACATTTTAACTATATGCATAATTCCAATCATGTGAATCATTTAATGATCCATTAATTTTCTAGAAGTTAAGGGATATTGTTCATACACAAAAAAAGTCACAACCACTAACAACTTTTAAGTACAAACTTTAAGGTTTTCAGTATTTAAATCTGCAGAAAGGATGTTATTATTTATTATTTATTGATAGGAGATAAATGTTCACTTTCTGGAAGGAGGCCTCCCTCTCTTCTTTTTATTCCTATTTGGAGGGCTAAAACCAGATTAGCCAATCTGGAATCCTTGATAACTATTTGGCTAGAACTGTTCACTGATTCTTGGACATAAGTCAACATTCAATGAAGTCTCCATATCTGATGCTCACTTTTAGGAGTTCCAGACTACCAAAAACTTGCACGAATGGGCATGACTTATCTAGTGCGGATGCCAACAACATATCTGGCAGAAAAAGTTTTCTCTAATCTGGTGGATTTTTAAGCATAAAAAGCGAATCCAGTTACAAGATGTGGATCCTTTGATGAGGGGTGCACTGCAAGGGGAAATAATTTAACCTCGCTTTGAAAAGACTGTTGGAACAATGCAGCAGCAACCAAGCCACTGAATATAAAACCTTAATTTGATATTTTATAACCTGTGTATACAATGTGTTTTACACAAGGTTACGTAGATGAGAACTTTTCCATATTCCGACTTGGTAATTCACCCGTCTAACGTGCTTTTCTAGGCTTTTGCGACGAGGAGGCACCTTACTCATGTCGACATTTCTCAGTGGGTTGAACTGCTGATCGTTTGAGCCAACTTCATCCAGCATGTGGTAACGGAGCTCGTCTACTTGTCAAATACCAGGTCGGCCATACACAAACAGCCCTTGTGGTGGTGGGTGTGGGTGACTCTTGGCATGTGCCAATAGCTTTGATGGATGAATTGGATGAGCTCACATGTGCTGTCAGGCCTGTAAGTTTGGCAGATTTTTTTGAGGAGCCAGAGGGCATCACAGGTTCATGATTTGGGGGGAAGGGTGGAGAGCGAAGAGAGCATGCGCTGGTGGGGGATTTCTTTTTTTAAATAAGCACTTTTATGTGCATTTTGAGGCAGATTCAGAAAACACTGAGAGGCAATAGCCCCCCTAGACCCTAAAGAAGTTACGGCCCTCTCTTCCCTACCTCCTCCTCCTCCTCCTCCTCTGCCCACCAATACCACTCCCACTCCTCAAGGCTCCGCTCTTCCCTACCTCCTCCTCCTCCTCTGCCCACCAATACCAATCCCACTCCTCAAGGCTCCGCTTCAACTCGCCCGTGCATGTTACGAGACACACATATTTGCCCTGCCGGAGAATCCCTCGCGACGCCCTTGCAAACAAAGGGTCAGCGGGGCGTTGCTCCTTCACACAACGTCACGCCGGCAACCTCAGTTCTCCAGTCGACCAGCTTATCCGACCACGAGAATACGGGAAACCAGGTGGTGTATGTTTGTGTGTGTGTGTGTGTGTGTGTGTGTGTGTGTGTGTGTGTGTGTGTGTGTGTGTGTGTATAATAATAATAATAATAATAATAATAATAATAATAATAATAATAATAATAATCGGTTTAATTCGGAGATAGCAGCCGTTAGGCAGAAAATGTGCATATCAAGATTACAAAGTGTAACTATATAAGAAAATTACAATATGAAAGGGGTGTGGGGGTAGGTAATTCACATTAACGGAGGGAAAGTTGTGATGATGTTTGAGTGGTGAGGAGGTGGTGGAGTGCGGTGTGGTAGAGCGATGAGGCGGGAAGATAATCCTCTTCTGGAAGGCGAGTAGGTGTTAATCCGAGGTCATCCCCAGGTCAAAATGCTGGGTCAGGTAGCAGCAGGTGGCCTGAGAGCAGGTAGAGGCGGTATCGATGGTCACTCAGAAAGGGGCTTATAGGTGGAGTGCTAATCCAATACAGGTGGCGAGACAGATGTGAAGACTCGCTGCTGTTCCTGGGAACAGACTGCACAGCCTCGGTGACGAGCAGCCTGCACAGTGCACATTGCCCCCACCTGAGTGACGAAGCCTCCACTGCACTGCACCTGACCAGACTTCAACAGCAGGATGGGCGGGCTGGTGAGCCTGGGGAGACTCGGGCGTCAGCAGGGACTTATGGAAGGCCGCGGCGGCGACACACTCGGCGATCTGTGTCCTCCCGGTATACCAGTTGTGTTTCTGGAAGTAGGTTTCTTGATGAAAGGGGATGGAGGGGAAGGGGAGAGCCCAACAGGCTGGCCCCAGGCGCTTTTTTTTTCGGAGCTGACCCCCACACAGTCAGGACTGGGTCACAAGTGTGTGTGTGTGTGTGTGTGTGTGTGTGTGTGTGTGTGTGTGTGTGAGAGAGAGAGAGAGAGAGAGAGAGAGAGAGAGAGAACCAAACTGACAGACAAAACAATACACAAATACAAGTTAACAAGCACACCATGCCACGAATATAACAAAGAAGGAACGTTAGTAATGTGACATTGTCGGCCACACTTGACGAGTCAATACGGCGACGTGCTGGTTGTTGCTGGCAGTCTAATCTGGGAACAAAGAATGAAGATTGTATTGTCTCTTGCCACATTATGATCATGACTAATGTTTACTTTGACTAAGTGATTATACAAAAATTAACTTAGTTACATATTGAAATAAAAATTCCACTTACTATGGAGTAGGGAGGGTTGTGAAACCGTCTATATGGTGCTGTTATTAAATGAATGTCACCTTTTCGCCAAACTTGTGCAAATGTAAAGGGAAGGTGGAGGTTAAGAAACTTACACGTCCGATTCGTGTGTAATGCAGCAGCTTCAGCCAAGTGATGAGCCATCAGCCAGTTTTGTTTTTATATTACTTACGCTTTCTTAACTAAAGAAATATGATTAAGAACTGTGAGTATTTCCGTTGCTAAACAAGCGTCCATTTATCAGCATTAGCTGTCCTGCTGCCTCCAGTCATAATATAAATCATAATTAAGTTTACAATATAAGACTAATTGATTACGATTACGGTTATTTAGAAAAAGGCCAAAGTAAACAATTATGATTACTATCACATAAAAATCGATTACAATCGATGACGAGCAAATATCACCATTATCCCGACGCATGTGAACAGGTACACGTGAACACAAAGGCGGGCAAACAGTCAGGAACCAGGACAGCAAACAGGCAACACGAAGTAGATAGAGTTTGGCCAAGAGGCAATACAACACACAATCACTCACGACTTCCCTCCCTTCCCCAATTCATCCTCAACTGCCCCCTCCTCCTCCCTTTTCTCCCTTGCTGCTCCTGTTGACAGCTGACAAATTCGCAATCCACCACTCTCTCCCCCTGCGGCTGCAAAGCGATTAATTAACACTCTTTCAGGCCACGCGAAATCAGTAGTGGTCAGCCGCAGGTTGTGGAAAGTTGGTTGGAGGCTGGCGGCGACGCTGGTGGTGTTTCGGGGAGGGGGGAGGGACTACTATGGAAAGACGAGAGGAGAATGAATAATGATAAAAGTAATGGTGGTATGTTTGTGGTAGTGGTGATGGTGGTGGTGGTGGTGATAGTCTTGATGGTTGTACTGAAGGGAAAGTGATGGAGCACCCTTGATGGTGGAGTATCGGCGGTGGTGGCGGAGTGCTGGTGGAGTGGTGGCGTTGAAACAGTAGTGCTGGATAAGTACTGGAAGTGAAAAATGGTGAATTGTGGTGATAGGGTGGTAGAGATGGTGCCGGAATGATGGCGATGGAGTGGTGATGGAGTAGTGGGATGGTGTGCTGGCGCGGTAATGGTTGTGGCGGCGGCGGCAGCGGCAGGGGTGGCCGGACAAGGGGCATAAATGGGGCGTGGAACATTTGCATTAATTAATTGCGAGTGGGTGATTAATTAAGCAAATTCAATTTTTTCCCCCGTAATGATATGGCTTAATAATACCTCACGGACTCCTCGGCTTGCCAATATCGTTTGACTTTATTTCTTTGCATTTTCAAACATTATATTCTCCTAATACTATCATTATACATTTTATTTTTTTCATAATCTGAAAAACTTTATAAGAGGAAAAGATCAGATAAGGTATGACGGAAAAACATTTTTTTTTTTCAGATTGTTTCCGTTCTCTTTATACAGGCATTATCTTTCCGATATCTTGAAAAAAATAGTTATTGGAGGAACAACACAAAAGAATGTAAGACACGGACAACAAATCTTACTTAAATTGATGAACGTCAAAATACCGGCGAGGGAAACTACCAGCTGAATAGAGGAAACCTGATGCTTGTTTTTCACGTTGTGAAATTACAGACTAAGTAATGAAGGCAATTAGGTAAAAACAAGATGTATCTTCATAAGTGAGAAAACGCTTGAATAATTCTGAAGTTTATTTCTGTTATGACGTCAAGGTACTGAATACAAGAGTGAGGAAAGTTATGTTTCCTTGCATATGGTCATTGCTAGAAATGTAGGAGAGATCGTTTGTATCTTAAACTATAAAAGGAACGGAGTATAAATACTTATTGAAATGCATTAATTTGTCACAGGTGATTTCCCAATAAATAAGGAGAAGAGGGGCAAGAAGAAAGAGTGAAGGTAGATAATAAAAAAAACACTAAAAGGGAAAGATATTTATACGCATGAGAAACAAAGGACAAAGAGAGGAGGAGACTGGCGAAGTGAAAGAAAGACGAACCTGCTGACTGATAAAGTATAATTCTATATAAGAAAAGAAGACGAGGATATTGAAAAGGGTACGCGTGGTGGTGGTAGTTGTGGTGGTGGTAGTAGCTGTGGTGGCGGTAGTGGGGTGGGGGATAGTGGTATAAACATAAACAAATACCTCTGAATAAGACCACCAGTTGAATAGAGAAAAAAACAAAACGTGAGATAAAACGAGATAAAAGTGTAATATGCAGCAAACTTGAAATAAAACGGAGATAAAACGCGATAATGTGTAATATAAGGCAAAATAAACGAGGCTTCATCAGGTAAACAAGACAGCAAAATCACTTAAACATTGGTGACAAAGAACCAAACCCTTCCCACCCACCCCTCAGGTAAGACGAAAGGAATTAAAACACACAGACGTCAATGAAATGTCCGAATGCCACAAGAACAAAGGACAAAATAAAACATTCAGTATAACGACAAATTAAAACAACACAAAAAGCAATATACACAACAAGCCATTGACATATACGCAATCGAACAATAGTATAACAGTAACAGTACATCAAACAACTTAAAATAAATAGAACAAAGCAACACTCACACAAATACTAGTGACAAGCCATCAAACAAAAACAAAGGCCGGATATTAAAAGCCCCCCCAAAAAATCAGCAATATACCTCCAAACACACACACACGCACACAAAGCAGTCACCCAGGCAACATAAACATCGTCCAACAATACATTCACGCAATTTTTTCCACCTTCACCCTTGCTCATGTGGTTCTTCCCCCCTTCAGCACCACCACCCCTTTAACACATCCAAAGAGCGACCCCTCCCCTCCCTCCCCCTTTCACCACCACTACTTCGATTTCTACAGCAACCACTACATCACGCACCTTTTTTGCCTGTGTCTGTTTAATTGTCTGTCTGTCAGATGGGACTGGTGGACAGGGGAACGGATGGTGATGGGACTGGTGGATAGGGGAAGGGCTGGTGATGGGACTGGTGGATAGGGGAGGGGTTGGTGATGGGACTGGTGGATAGAGGAAGGGTTGGTGATGGGACTGGTGGACAGGGGAACGGATGGTGATGGGACTGGTGGATAGGGGAAGGGCTGGTGATGGGACTGGTGGATAGGGGAGGGGTTGATGATGGGACTGGTGGATAGGGGAAGGGTTGGTGATGGGACTGGTGGACAGGGGAACGGATGGTGATGGGACTGGTGGATAGGGGAAGGGCTGGTGATGGGACTGGTGGATAGGGGAGGGGTTGGTGATGGGACTGGTGGATAGGGGAGATGTAAATGATAGGCCTGGTGGATAGGGGAAGGGTTGGTGATGGGATTGGTGGATAAGGGAAGGGATAGTGATGGGATTAGTGGATAGGGGAAGGGATGGTGATGGGACTGGTGGATATGGGAAAAGTTGGTGATGGGACTGGTGGACAGGGGAAGGGATGGTGATGGGACTGGTGGATAGGGGAAGGGCTGGTGATGAGACTGGTGGATAGGGGAAGGGCTGGTGATGGGACTGGTGGATAGGGGAAGGACTGGTGGATAGGTGAATGGCTGGTGATGGGACTGGTGAAGAGGGAAAGGGATGGTGATGGGACTGGTGGATAGGGGAAGGGCTGGTGATGGGACTGGTGGATAGGGGAAGGGCTGGTGGTGAGACAGATGTATAGGGGAAGGGCTGGTGATGGGGCTGGTGGATAGGGGAAGGGTTGGTGATGGGACTGGTGGATAGGGGAAGGGCTGGTGATGGGACTGGTGGATAGGGGAAGGGTTGGTGATGGGACCGGTGGATAGGGGAAGGGTTGGTGATGGGACTGGTGGATAGGGGAAAGGATGGTGATGGGACTGGTGGATAGGGGAAGGGTTGGTGATGGGACTGGTGGATAGGGGAAAGGATGGTGATGGGACTGGTGGATAGGGGAAGGGTTGATGATGGGACTGGTGGATAGGGGAAGGGTTGGTAATTTCACTGGTGGATAGGGGAAGGATTGGTAATGGGACTGGTGGAGAGGGGAAGATTTGGTAATGGGACTGGTGGATAGGTGAAGGGTTGATAAAGGGACTGGTGAATAGGGGAAGGATTGGTAATGGGACTGGTGGATAGGGGAAGGATTGGAAATGGGACTGGTGGATAGGGGAAGGGTTGGTAATGGGACTGGTGGAGAAGGGAAGGGTATGTCATGGGACTCGTGGACAGGGGAAGGATTGGTAATGGGACTGGTGGATAGGGGAAGGATTGGTAATGGGACTGGTGGAGAGGGGAAGATTTGGTAATGGGACTGGTGGATAGGTGAAGGGTTGGTAAAGGGACTGGGGAATAGGGGAAGGATTGGTAATGGGACTGGTGGATAGGGGAAGGATTGGATATGGGACTGGTGGATAGGGGAAGGATTGGTAATGGGACTGGTGGATAGGGGAAGGGTTGGTAATGGGACTGGTGGATAGGGGAAGGACTGTTGATGGGACTGGTGGACAGGGGAACGGATGGTGATGGAACTGGTGGATAGGGGAAGGGCTGGTGATGGGACTGGTGGACAGGGGAACGGATGGTGATGGAACTGGTGGATAGGGGAAGGGCTGGTGATGGGACTGGTGGATAAGGGAACGGATGGTGATTGGACTATTGGATACAGGAAGGGCTGGTGATGGGACTGGTGGATAGGGGAGGGGTTGGTTATGGGACTGGTGGATAGGGGAAGGGTTGGTGATGGGATTGGAGGATAGGGGAAGGGATAATGATGGGACCAGTGGATAGGGGAAGGGATGGTGATGGGACTGGTGGATATGGGAAGGGTTGGTGATGGGATTGGTGGACAGGGGAAGGGATAGTGATGGGACTGGTGGATAGGGGAAGGGCTGGTGATGAGACTGGTGGATAGGGGAAGGGCTGGTGATGGGACTGGTGGATAGGGGAAGGGCTGGTGATGGGACTGGTGGATAGGGGAATGCCTGGTGATGGGACTGGTGGAGAGGGAAAGGGCTGGTGATGGGACTGGTGGAGAGGGGAGGGGTTGGTTATGGGACTGGTGGATAGGGGAAGGGTTGGTGATGGGATTGGAGGATAGGGGAAGGGATAATGATGGGACCAGTGGATAGGGGAAGGGATGGTGATGGGACTGGTGGATATGGGAAGGGTTGGTGATGGGATTGGTGGACAGGGGAAGGGATAGTGATGGGACTGGTGGATAGGGGAAGGGCTGGTGATGAGACTGGTGGATAGGGGAAGGGCTGGTGATGGGACTGGTAGATAGGGGAAGGGCTGGTGATGGGACTGGTGGATAGGGGAATGCCTGGTGATGGGACTGGTGGAGAGGGAAAGGGATGGTGATGGGACTGGTGGAGAGGGAAAGGGATGGTGATGGGACTGGTGGATAAGGGAAGGCCTGGTGATGGGACTGGTGGATAGGGGAAGGGCTGGTGATGAGACAGGTGTATAGGGGAAGGGCTGGTGATGGGACTGGTGGATAGGGGAAGGGTTGGTGATGGGACTGGTGGATAGGGAAAGGGCTGGTGATGGGACTGGTGGATAGGGGAAGGGTTGGTGATGGGACCGGTTGATAGGGGAAGGGTTGGTGATGGGACTGGTGGATAGGGGAAAGGATGGTGATGGAACTGGTGGATAGGGGAAGGGTTGATGATGGGACTGGTGGATAGGGGATGGGTTGGTAATTTCACTGGTGGATAGGGGAAGGATTGGTAATGGGACTGGTGGAGAGGGGAAGGGTTGGTAATGGGACTGGTGGATAGGGGAAGGGTTGGTAATGGGACTGGTGGATAGGGGAAGGATTGGTAATGGGACTGGTTGATAGGGGAAGGATTGGTAATGGGACTGGTGGATAGGGGAAGGGTTGGTAATGGGACTGGTGGAGATGGGAAGGGTATGTAATGGGACTGGTGGATAAGGGAAGGATTGGTAATGGGACTGGTGGATAGGGGAGGGGTTGGTAATGGGACTGGTGGATAGGGGAAAGACTGTTGATGGGACTGGTGGATAGGGGAAGGGTTGGTGATGGGACTGGTGGATAGGGGAAGGGTTGGTGATGGGACTGGTGGATAGGGGAAGGGCTGGTGATGGGACTGGTGGATAAGGGAAGGGATGGTGATGGGACTGGTGGGTAGGGCAAGGGCTGGTGATGGGGCTGGTGGATAGGGGAAGGGTTGGTGATGGGACTTGTGGATAGGGGAAGGGATGATGATGAGACTGGTGGATAGAGGAAGGGCTGGTGATATGACTGGTGGATAGGGGAAGGGTTGGTGATGGTACTGGTGGATAGGGGAAGGGTTGATGATGGCACTGGTGGATAGGGGAAGGGATGGTGATGGGACTGGTGGATCGGGGAGGGGTTGGTGATAGGAATGGTGGATAAGGGAAGGGCTGGTGATGGTACTGGTGGATAGGGGAAGGGTTGGTGATGGGACTGGTGGATAGGGGAAGGGATGGTGATGGGACTGGTGGATAGGGGAAGGGTTGGTAATTTGACTGGTGGATAGGGAAAGGATTCGTAATGGGACTGGTGGATAGGGGACGGGTTGGTAATGGGACTGATGGAAAGGGGAAGGATTGGTAATGGGACTGGTGGATAGGGGACGGGTAGGTAATTGGACTGGTGGAGAGGAGAAGGGTTGGTAATGGGACTGGTGGATAGGGAACGGGTTTCTAATGGGACTGGTGGATAGGTGAAGGGTTAGTAATGGGACTGGTGGATAGGGGAAGGGCTGGTGATGGTACTGGTGGATAGGGGAAGGGTTGTTGATGGGAGTGGTGGATAGGGGAAGGGATAGTGATGGGACTGGTGTATAGGGGAAGGGTTGGTGATGGGACTGGTGGAGAGGTGCAGGGTTGGTGATGGGACTGGTGGATAGGGGAAGGGTTGGTGATGGGACTGGTGGATAGGGGAAGGGCTGGTGATGGGACTGGTGGATAGGGGAAGGGCTGGTGATGGGGCTGGTGGATAGGGGAAGGGCTGGTGATGGGGCTGGTGGATAGGGGAAGGGTTGGTGATGGAACTGGTGGATAGGGGAAGGGCTGGTGATGGGGCTGGTGGATAGGGGAAGGGTTAGTAATGGGGCTGGTGGATAGGGGAAGGGCTGGTGATGGGGCTGGTGAATAGAGGAAGGGCTGGTGATGGGGCTGGTGGATAGGGGAAGGGCTGGTGATGGGACTGATGGATAGGGGAAGGGCTGGTGATGGGGCTGGTGAATAGGGGAAGGGCTGGTGATGGGGCTGGTGGATAGGGGAAGGGTTGGTGATGGGACTGGTGGATAGGGGAAGGGTTGGTGATGGGACTGGTGGATAGGGGAAGGGCTAGTGATGGGGCTGGTGGATAGGGGAAGGGATGGTGATGGGACTGGTGGATAGGGGAAGGGCTAGTGATGGGGCTGGTGGATAGGGGAAGGGATGGTGATGGGACTGGTGGATAGGGGAAGGGTTGGTGATGGGAGTGGTGGATAGGGGAAGGGTTGGTGATGGGACTGGTGGATAGGGGAAGGGTTGGTGATGGGACTGGTGGATAGGGGAAGGGCTGGTGATGGGGCTGGTGGATAGGGGAAGGGCTGGTGATGGGGCTGGTGGATAGGGGCTATTGTTTGTGAATGACTTTTTTTCCTCATTTTAAGCCATTTCGTGGAACTTCGAAAAATTATGTGATGATATATGTTTTTTTCGTTATTTTGCACTATCAATATTATTATTTTATTATTATCTTATTATTTGGAGGAGCCGTAGTAATAGGATTTGTCTCACTAGAGAAAATTATCCCACCTTACTATCCCTTCCTCCTCCTCCTCCTCCTCCTCCTCCTCCTCCTCCTCCTCCTCTTTCTCTTGCTCCTCCTCCTTTTCCTCCTCCTCCTGTTCCTCCTCCTTTTCCTCCTCCTCCTGTTCCTCCTCTTGCTCCTCCTCCTCCTCCTCCTCCTCCTCTTTCTCCCGGTTCTGAAAAGGATGTGAATAAAACGGCCATAATTGCGTCCTAACTTTTGGCTCGTGCATGCTAACTTGTGCCTCTGCTGGTAATTGAGGTGGTGGTGGTGGTGGTGGTGGTGGGTGTAGGGGTGGTGGGGGTAGCGGTGGTGGTGGTGGTAGCGGTGGTGGTTGTGGTGGTGGTAGTGGTGGTGGTGGTAGAGGTGATATTCGTAGAGATGGTGGTGGTTGTGGTGGTGGTGATGTGGGAACTCCACATCATACATAATTCAAAGGTTACAAATGAGTAATCACAACCACAGTTATATATATTCATAGAAACATTAATTAACATACACATGAATAACTAAGACAGGTGTATGTGTTTTTAAAGCCATAGTGGTCACTGTTTCGAGCAAATTTCATGTTTCTAGCGAGTTGTTCCATCAGTCTCCTCGATTTCCACCACCAAACTGTTTCATCAACGTAAATCATCTCACATTTAAGGTCTTGAACGATCACTACCAGAGCTTCCACCACCACTATCACTACCAAAACCTCCACCACCATTACCCCCCACACAACCACTGTTACCAAAATAGGTTTAATATCAGTCAAAGGTCAAGTGAATACGATAGACACACCGGAAAAGTTAGTTAAAGTTAGATAAGACAGATGGCGCCAGGTTTACATGAGCTGCCCTACGTAGGCGTGTGGGCTCTTGCAGACTACTCGAGTTCGTAAAAGGAAGCCCATGATTTAATAAAGTACAGCACAGAAGTTCGGGTGAAGGAAAGCCGTGTTAAGCTCTCTAAAGCCAAAGTTTGAGCCTTCCGTTTCCTGCAAATATCAACACGTTCGCTAGTCGCTCTGAGCTGGGGGGTTTTGCTTTCTCTTTTTCTTTTTCTTTTCTCTTTTCTTTTTTTTCTTTTTTCCTTCGTGACGCCCTTCCTCCGGCCCTATCTGCATGGTAGACGCGGAGTTCAACAATTTTTCACAAACATTTTTTCCCCCCGCCACACACTCCTCCCGACTGAACCTTTTTCACCCTTCCAATATTAATCGTCACTCCCACAGTCCACTCCCACCACCACCTCCACCTTCCTCCCCCGTAGCCTTTGCCTCTGCCTCTCCCGTACTCCCTTTTCCAAGCTCTCCCCTTCACCTATCTCCTCTTGAATATTACTTTTTCCTCTCCCTACAAATAACACTTCCTGAACGTATATATATATATATATATATATATATATATATATATATATATATATATATATATATATATATATATATATATATATATATATATATATATATATATATATATATATATATCTCTCTCTCTCTCTCTCTCTCTCTCTCTCTCATGCTCGTGAATCTCTGTGGCGGGGCAAAATACAATTCATTACAATATTCTTCCTCAGCAACAATACAATAAGGATATTTTGTCCCGCGCCATTGAACAGTAATTAGTGGTGTAATTTTAGCTCTGAGCGTTCGGAATTTTTTTTTGTCTCCATCGCTTTCGCTCCAACAAAAAAATTAAATTGCATTAGAAACGTCACAATGGAGGGACAAAAGTCTATTTCGATATGAGCTCAACAAACTAATGTGATATGCACCCTTTACGATGAGAGAAAGAAGGCATGCTTCCCTCCGTGTGACTCCATTTGATGCCATTGGACAATTCGAGCAAGAAATTTCACATGACACCCATATTTTCCATTAATGAGACATGACCTTTATTTTTGGTCCTAATGACTGTGGTAACATTTCCTTTACCTGCGTTTACCTGACCATCGAGGACAATAGAGCGGCGTGGCAATTATATTTCATTACAAAATATTGCAAGGCAGAAAAATATTGATTAATGACCTGTTAACAAATGTACAACAAATTAATTTCAGAAACTCGTGCATGGCGTTCGTTTCCTTCCTCTTTGTGTGTGTGTGTGTGTGTGTGTGTGTGTGTGTGTGTGTGTGTGTGTGTGCGTGTGCGTGTGTGTGATTAACAATTCCATAACTCACAATTTCACGCTTCATACACGTCAATTTACAAACAACGCGACGCCATGAAAACAGAATACTAAATTAAGAGCACGAGAGAGAGAGAGAGAGAGAGAGAGAGAGAGAGAGAGAGAGAGAGAGAGAGAGAGAGAGAGAGAGAGAGAGAGAGAGAGAGAGAGAGAGAGAGAGAGAGAGAGAGAGAGAGAGAGAGAGAGAGAGAGAGAGAGAGAGAGAGAGAGAGAGAGAGAGAGAGACTACCCCACGATGTAATTCATATAGAGAGGAAAATGAGGAAACAAAGAGAAGTAGATGCACGGGAGAGATAAGCAAAGGTACTGCTATTGAAGTGTAGGGTAGCGAAGCAGAATACATAACCAGCGGTAGGCGGTGGCCGAAGTGATAGCGTACTGGACCCACATTCGCCGCGTGATGGACGACGCGGGTTCGAATCCTCACGCTACCACTCGGATTTTTCAGTCACCGCCGAGTGGCTTAAAACTACCCACATGCTGTCCTGAAGACCACCCATCAACCCGGACTCTAGAGGAAGCCGTCCAAGCGAATCAAGAACGAGTTCCGGGGGGCAGCATGAGCCAACGCAAGATGGCGCCACTATAAACACTCGTCTGCGCCAGAACGGGCTGGGCCGACCATCAGGCCCCACCTGGAAGGTGCAGAGAAGATCAGCCAAGTTCTCATGAGTGTTTTTTTACGTTCCTAGAACAGAAACCTTGTCAAACTACTACTACGGTCATGGAATCGCCTACAACGCCTAAGACAGCCTTTACAAAGAGATTTACTAAGGCTCAGCAGTGTTTGAGAATACGGGCCCAGCAGTGTAAGAGGCAGGGATTTTACCACTTCCGGGGTTGTACCTATTTTCATCGTGTGCCGCGTGGGCCAGCGGGGTGCGCGCCGCCTCAACAACCTTGTTATATCGCCTGATGGACGCATCGAGATCCGAGAGCTGCCAGACACCCCAACAGCTCAGCCGCCTCGTTACGGCCGCCGCTGCTCGTTAAGTTTGGCTTATGGTCGAGACGCGGACCCAAAGAGTGTCAAATGTGTGTGTGTGTGTGTGTGTGTGTGTGTGAATCTCTCTCTCTCTAATGAAGTGACGGGTATCCGTGAGGGGTGAAGAACACTAGTCTTGGTGTCACCCGAGCACTAGAGAGCAGTTCAGAAGCTTCCAAGAAAAAGCTAACTCTTTCCTAATGAGTCCGCACATATTTTTTGAATAGTGAGAGGCGTGGTTGCGTATTTCGTTAATGACTCGCTTAAAAGAAGTATACAAACGAACACGATGAAATGACGAAGGCAATACTATATATGTCACAACTTCCTAATGATTATCTGACATTCTTCGTTCAGAGCGGTATATTTTGCGTCGCGTTTGAAGGAAATATAGGACGACCAAGACGGAATAATGAAACAAGTACTATATCTGTCACAATTTTCTAATAATTCCCTAGCACCATTTTTCACACCGGTACATTTTGCGTCGTGTTCGAATACAGGTACACGAGGGAGATGGAGTGCCACAGAACTATCCACACAGAAAATTGAGAAGTAAATCAAAAAGTGAGGACAGAAAGGCCCCACACCCAGCGTGAAGGCGGCGGCGCGCGGACACTCTGGGGGAGGTGTGAGTTGTTTTGGGTCTGGTGTAAAGAAGAGACCCACGCTCCACGCCACTCCACCTTTTTCTTTTACCCAGTCCCACTCACTAATTCTGTAAAGGCAACACTTCCATTCTGCAAATTGCTTCCACCGCAGAACAAACGCCAGCCCCGGTGCGGAGCTTACAGTCCTTCGAATAAATAAAATAAATAAATAAACAAGTATATGAATAAAGAAAGAAAGAAAGAAAAATATATGGAGAGAGAGAGAGAGAGAGAGAGAGAGAGAGAGAGAGAGAGAGAGAGAGAGAGAGAGAGAGAGAGAGAGAGAGAGAGAGAGAGAGAGAGAGAGAGAGAGAGAGAGAGAGAGAGAGAGAGAGAGAGAGAGAGAGAGAGAGAGAGAGAGAGAGAGAGAGAGAGAGAGAGAGAGAGAGAGAGAGAGAGAGAGAGAGAAGGGAGATAAGAGGCGAGCAAAGTTTAGAAAGCACAAACTCTTAAGAGACTCCCAGACCTTGATCCTCCCTGGAGAGCCCTTCAAGAAGGTTGGGTGGGAAGAACACCCCGAACCACCACCACCACCTCCTCCTCCTCCTGCTCCTCCTCCTGGTCATCCTTCATCGTTCTCGTCAAACAACACATCGTTCATGTATTTTAGCTCGTGCACCAAAATTCACGTTTACCTTTGCTATAATAGTGAATATAGTGTACTACTGAATACCAAAGGAGGAGGAGGAGGAGGAGGAGGAGGATGGTGACGAAAACGAAGACGACGACGACGAGGACGTGAATAAGGAGGGCGAAGAGGAGGAGGCGTAATCGAAGATGACAATAATAACTGCAACAATGGTGTCGACAAAGAAAACGACGAACACACGCCAGAAAATGAGGAAAATAGGAAACCGAACAAAGATAACACTTATCAAGAACGAAAAGACGAGCAATGATACCATAATGACATAATCATACAACCATCACTGTTATCATCATCAACGGCAGGACTGAGCCGGTAGCAGGAGATGGGGGTGGAGGGGGGAGGGAAGTAGCTACACTATCACAACAGGCCCATGAGACAAAACAAACAGGTGGGCAGGTGAGGTAAAAACACGTTACCTACAGCTTCTACGAAATTATACGGTCTTGTTTCTATATATATCATACTAAAAGTGTAATGATCAGTATTTTTACCAGCATGAGGAAAACTTAGGATTCAGTTGGGGCAACGTAATCTAATCAACTTTGCAATTGCTTCAGTGGCAGTGGGAAGTGATGGTTTTCAGTTCTTCCTCATTACTAACCAGAAACAGCGACACCCTTACCCAGCCACGACCAGTTTAGCTTCGACCAGGCTCGCACATCTCGCCGGCTTTTAGGTAGCGTCGGAATATCTCTCCCGAGTTATTAATGGAAGGTTCAGGTGGTCAAGGCAGGACGCGCAGCAGTGGCCCTCCATGCCCCGTATTATTCCTCGTCTACGGATGCTGCAAGAGGTGGGTTTAGTGGTGGTGGTGGTGGTCGTGGTGGTGTGATGATAGCAGTGATGCAGTGGTAGTGGTTTTGGTGAACGGATTTTGATAGTGTGTGTGTGTGTGTGTGTGTGTGTGTGTGTGTGTGTGTGTGTGTGTGTGTGAGTGTGTGTAATTCACCACGACCTGATCACGAGCTGGACTCGCTTTCGCCAGCAAGTACCCTCACGACGTGAGCAAGTGCTCATTTTGTCGATTTCTGGGTACTGCCAGGACCTCACACACCACACACCCCATCCCCCTTGCTCGAGGGGAGACAGTAACCTTGCAGCGTGGCGCTCTAACCGATTGAGCTACCAGAGCGATGTGTGTGTGTGTGTGTGTGTGTGTGTGTGTGTGTGTGTGTGTGTGTGTGTGTGTGTGTGTGTCAGAAGACGAGAGGGAAAACTAAAGAAATGAATACAGAAAAACAAGGAAAAAATAGCAAGACTGGCAAATGAGAAAGAGGAACAGAAAAAAACAAACGAGATAAAGAAACGAAGGAAAAACAACAAGAAATAGAATAAGAAAGTGGTTGTGAGTCTGCGTGCGTGCGTGCGTGCCTGCTTCCCTGTGTGCGTGCTTCATGTAAGAGAGAGAGAGAGAGAGAGTGTGTGTGTGTGTGTGTGTGTGTGTGTGTGTGTGTCCCTGATACACAACGAG